>NC_092054.1:40376664-40676664 GCF_003086295.3 Arachis hypogaea | reverse complement strand
GAGTGTGTAAAAGAATTGAATCATGACTAACAACTATGTTGTTTTTACTCAATGGTAAGAATAGTGTATCGCTAAAAAAAAGAGTTTAAAATGACATGTATATTACGGTAGTTTTTGTTGCTGTCATAATTAATCTGTATTTTATGGTGATTTTTGGTGATTTTGGTAGTTTAAACCGCCATTATCATCATCCATATTTAAAACCCAAATCGACCTAATCCTAATTTGAGAGAAACACTCATGAGTCATTATGCTATTCCGCTGTCATGCACTCTATGTGAGAGAAACGTTGCTATGCTATACTACATTGCCACTGCGATCTCCTCCTGTGCTCGCCTCTTGTGACGATCTTCTCTGGCAACATCTCCTCTAGCGATGATCTTATCTGCCGACACCTCCTTTAGCGGCGATTTCCTTTGGCGACATCTCCTCCAGTGGCGACCTCCTCCGACGATGTCTCCTCCAGCGACGATCTCCTTCGGCTTTCTCCTTGTCGTTCTCTGTGTGTTCTTTGCCAAAATCCTCAGTGTTTCCTTTCCGTTCGTTTTGCATTCTAGGATTCAAAAGTGTGATTTTTTACTTTTTGCTATGAATATAGTTAAATTGAACAAGAAGTACATTATTTAGATTTTTTTTATTTTAAAAAAGATAAATGTATTCTCGTTGGCGAATGAATACATATGTTGTGTTTGATAAAATAGAGTTTAATATAGATATTTTTTACTTTTCTCTCGTGGAGATTCTGAGGAGCTGTTGAAATAGGACATAGCTTGCAAGAGTGGGGTTTCTTTCAAGTAACTCTTAATCTCTTATAGTCTCTAATAATAATAGAATTTTACATCAAAGAAAACATGTATGCATAAACTTACGGTTTTATTCAATTGCAATTACTTTAACATTAAATTAGTAAACTACGGTGTTTGATGATAATGTGGGAAATAACAATGGAGTTTACAGCCTTATTTAGTGGTATTGGCTATTTTTTTTTTCGTTTATGGTTATCATGTAGGCTAACTTATTTTTTCATTAGAAAAATAAAACAAGTTAGATGGACGCTTCCTCAATCTATCCAGTTAGCAAGTACTTGAAAGAAAAATTAAGAAACAGTTTACACGATAAATTTGACTCAAAAAAAGAATGAATAGCGATTCTGATTCTCTTATTAGCCAATACTAATGAATAATGATAAAAAAATAAAACCCTATTGTTTCTGTCCACACACGCACACCTTACCAACATTCAAATTATACCAATATCTCGTATTCAAACAGGTTTTTCTTTCTAATTTCTAGATTTGTTTGGGTTAATTTGTATTTCTGTTAGGTCCATGTTTTCTACATTAGCATGTAGTTGTTTGTTCTTAGATAATTGATTTGATTATCAGATGTACTTAATTGATCAAGAAGAACCCAAATTAGTTTGAAATTAAAAAATTAGGCTATTGCATGATATATCCTTGTCTTGGAGAGTAAAATTGTCAATTGTCAAATAGAATCTTTTCTTTTAGAAAGTCAATCTGGTTATTGATTCTAGCTAAAAGTTTTTGACTTTAGAATCTTAGCATCACTTTGTTCTAGTTCAACTCAATTATTAATAAAAATGAAAAATAGACACCACATACAGCAAAACTTAATTGTTAATGAAGATGTGGTTCGTGAGAGTTCATAAAAAGAAGAATGTGAAGCTAGCTAGTTTTACAATGGCCTCAAATTAGATAACCTTATCATCTTTGAAAAGAAAGTTCAATATTGTTTTCTATTCCAACTACCCTTTTTGAGTTTTCAATGAAAAAGATAATACTCATCAATGGTCTTAATCCTTCTTTCTATTGATGAAAATTTGATGCAGGGAGTCAGATAAATCAGGAGCAATGGTGCACAAGTTGGTGGCATTAGTTTAAAGTACTATTGCAGAGGGGAGTAAGAGAGAGAAGGTTTGAAGCATTCAATAGACTGAGAATATTCCAAGTCATAAGTGTTGCTTTTCTTGGTGGACTCTTGTGGTGGCATACCCCAGAATCACACATTGAAGATCCAGTAAGAAAATTTTTGCATTTCAGTTATCAAGTTTATCTTCTTTTTCTACTTTTGTTATAACTGATAATAACATCATTTAACTTTAAATAGAAAAAAAGGTTATGGAATGTAATTGCTCTTTAAAATATGAATGAAATTTGTTTATTTTTTCTTTTAATATCCCTTGTCAAACATCACATTTACTTTGTTGTCTCAAAATTAATATATTATTTGCAGAAAATGCAACAGCTTTGGAGAATTCATTGACACAAGAATAGCAGCAAAGTGGAAGTGTTCCTCTTTGGTTGAAGGCGAGGCAGCCGGTGAGGATTAAACTTGGAAAGTTGAAGCTATTCAAGATCACGTGCAGGATTAGGTGCTGGATTGTTGTGGATTATCTTAATGAAAGGCAAAATATTCACCGGTTATATTATAATCATAAACAAGAGTCTTTTTCTTAAGAGAATAAACATTAGAATGTCTTGGTTTCTTGTGATACTGTTCCTTAGTCAAATATTTGGTGGTACAAGAAACCTTCCTTAGTCGGATTGTGATTATTATTTTATTTTATTAAGCTAAAAATTTAATTTAGTATCTTTTCAATTTTGACTTAATGGCCTTTATCCACGCATAAATGGTTTTAAACTTGCAACAAACTCGAAAATTTGTATAAAACTCCTATTTTGTATTTTTATCTTGGAAAGACACTAAGCTCCTTTAGGAAATTCAGCTTCCACGGGCTGTGTTCATGTCTCTTTATTTAAAGAATCTTCTTGTTGCTTATTTTATTAACTAGTAAAAAGAAGGATTGAATGAAAGTATTTGTTTAAATCCCATGCAAATCAAATTTCTCTTGCTATTCCTATATATAATTTTTAGGGCTTTTGTTTTAAATTATGTTACTTTATTCTTATGAAATGTAATTTGAAAATAATATATTCGCTTTATTTATTTTTTGTCTTTTTTTATCTTCTAGAAAAAAACTTAATTTATATATACACAATTATTTTGAAAAGGAAAAATTTACAAAGTTATTGTGACTACCACAAAATTATCATTTGAAAGAGGTAATTATAATTTTTTTATAGTTTCTTTTGGAATACTATTTAAGTTTTTTTTAATGTCTAATTTGCACATACAAAAATAATTTTCTTGCCTTTAGAATATATAGATTTTTTTTTAAATTCTTATTTGTAATTTCTCTTTATCATTTCAATCGATAAGTCATAGATTGAAAAATCATGAACTACACATGAGTATAAACATGGTTTAAACAAGTTCTTAGATTTCACTTTTGAGCATCGATCTCTCGCTGGTCGTCAAATTAAATGCCCTTATCCGATGAGTAGTTTTGGCAAGTGGCAAATAAAAGAGTTTTTGAACATTTAATAGTCAAACCATTTTCAGATTGTATACAAGATGATTCGACATCTCAGCATCCAATGGTAACAATGCTCAATAAAGTCGCTGGACCTGACTTGAATGAATCTATTCATTTTTTTGGGCCTATAGATGGAGATGGAGACAATGTAGAAGATAGGCATGAAACTCAAAATGAAGAGCATAATGGAAAAAATGTAGAATTTTACAAGTTGTTGAAAGATGATAATGAACAATTGTATGAAGGGTGCACAAAGTATTCAAAATCATCTTTTTTTATTAGTCTTTATCACATAAAGTGCTTATACAGAATAAGTGACAAAGCCATGGTCGAAATCCTCAAGTTAATAAAAGATGTTTTTGAAAATGCAAAGATTTCAAATACATTATATGAAGCCAAGAAAATCATAAATAAACTAGGGCTTAGTTATAAAAGATACCTGCTTGAGCTAATGATTACATGTTATATTGGAAAAAAAAGATGAAGATTTGCAAGAATGAAAAAGATGCAAGACATCTAAGTCGAATGATTCTAAAAAGAAGAAACTTATAAAGATCTTGTGGTACTTTTCCCTAAATCCGTGACTTCAATGGTTGTTTATGTGCTCTAAGACTGCCGAATCAATGCGATTGCATGCTTCAGCGGAAAACAAAGATGCAAAGATAAGGCATCCATGAGATCCTCAAAATGTACGTCTTGGTTTTGCTTCTGATGGATTCAACCCTTTTGGAACTATGCGTATAAACTATAATGCTTGGCCAGTGGTGTTTATTCCATACAATCAGCCTCCATGGGAATACATAAAGCCAACATCATTCATCTTGTCAATGATTATTCTTGGAGAAAAGTTGCCAGAGAATAACATAGACATGTACTTACAACCTCTTATCAAAGAGTTAAAGGATTTGTGGCACGATGGTGCTTAAACATTAGATAGGTTCAAGAATGAAATGTTCACGATGCAAGCAGCATTGATGTGGACAATTAGTGATTTTTCAATCCTTGGTACCTTATCTGTGTGGAACGTACATAATAAATGTGCTTTCCCTACTTGTAACTTCAACACTGATTCATATAGATTAAACTATGGTGAAAAATGGTATTTTATGTGGCATTGCCATTTCTTAGAAAGGGGCCATAAATTTAGACTAAGTCGTGCAAAATTTAATGAAAAATTTGAGTTGAGGAATCCCCTGGTAGTATTAACAGGGTCAAAAATATTGGAACAACTTAAAGGCATTAATATTTCATTTGGAAAGGAAATACAGTCAAGTCAAGTAAAGGTAAGAGGACTCGAGGAAAAATCATTAAAAAAGATGATGAATCAGAAATATGGAGGAAGAAAAGCATATTTTTTTTATCTTCCTTATTGAAAATCTAACTTATTGCGCCACAATATGGATGTTATGCACATCGAAAAGAATATTTGTGACAATGTGTTATACACTTTTCTCAATGAGATTGGAAGGTCAATGGATAATCTTAAAACTCATAGGGATCTTAAAGAAATGGGTATAAGAAAAGATCTATGACTAGATGAAAATGGGAGATATCATACATCTTTGTTCACAAAATCAAATTCAATGAAAGATATATTCTTGCGCACTATAAAAAATGTTAGTGTCAGATGGTCTATCAAGTAATATTTCACGGTGTGTTGACCTGAAGCAAAGAAAGCTATCTGGATTGAAGAGCCATGATTGTCACATCCTTATGTAGCAACTATTACCTATTGCCATCCATAATGTGCTACCAGATAAAATTACTATAGTGCTAATAGAGTTGTCTTCGTTCTTTCAATAGTTGTGTTCCAAAAGCTCAATTCTTACAGAACTTGAGAAACTCTAACCTCGAATAGTCATTATCCTTTGTCACTTAGAAATGTTGTTCCCTTCTTCTTTCTTTACAATCATGGTTCATTTAACTTGTCATCTAGTTGATGAAGCAAAATTTTGGGAGCCAGTACATTACAGGTGGATGTATCCTATTGAGAGGTAAATATCTCTTTTCATCACCTAGTAAAATTGAGATAAACACTGACTTTGATTATATCTTGTTTACTAAAGCCAATTATACAAACTAGGTATTTAGGACATTTGAAGTCTTATTTACGAGACAAAGCTAAATCAGAAGGTTCTATAGCTAAGGGATATGTGACTCAAGAAGCTCTTACGTTTTGCTCTCGATATTTAGAAGGGATTGAGACAAGATTTAATAGACCCCACGTGTTGATGATAATCTTGATGATAATTGCAGTACACATGTGAATTCTCTTTTTCCACAAATGAATAACTCTAACGGAGCTTTCACAACATTTGAGTTATTACCTATGGAAAAAAACAAGCACATCGTTTTTAAATTGTCTACATATCAAGCTGTTCATTGAGCAAGTGCTTAAAGATTTTGCACATTTCTTATTTACTTGAAAATTGTTATTTAGTTAGAGTTGAACTTTTATATTTGACAATGATTTCAAGGATTTTGTATGAAGATGATCTAAGGGTAGAAGACCTTTAAATGTAGAGATAGAAAAAAGATTCGATAAAGATATTGTTACTTGGTTTTCTCTGCAAGTAAATAGAAAATTGATAACTTTTTGCTAATATTGAGCCAATATTTGCGGATATAACTAATATATCATTCTATTATAATAGCTTATGAACCCATATATTATGAATAATATGCATGAGGATTTAAGATACCTAGCAAGCGGTCCATCATGATATGCCAAGAGATTTTCTACATTTAGTATTAATGGGTTCTCCTTTTGAACTACCAATTGAGACAATAGGTTAAAGACTCAGAATAGTGAAGTTTTTTTAATGTCTTCAACTCCTTGTGTTGCTAGCGCTAGACATGCTAATGTTAAGAATACTGATTTGTCATATTATGGCAAAATAGAGATATTATCAAACTAAACTACAATGACTGATTTCATATTACTTTATTCAAATGTAAATGGATTGACACCATTAGAAAATGGGAGTGTAGAAAGGATAGTTGGGATTTTACTTTTGTTAATTTTTCATGAGTAATACACAATGGTAATCGTGAAGAAGATGATTCATATATTGAAGCCTCACAAGTTCGAATGGTGTGTTTTGTCAATGATGAAGTGAATAAAAATTGGAGTGTTGTTGTGCATTTGAAACCAAGAGATTTATATGATTTGAGAAAAATGAAGATGATGAAGCATGCGAGAGCGAGCCTTGGTTAGAGCGAAACTTAGATTCTTTATTTAAAAATGGTGATAATCTATCATTTTTAAGAGATTAGGTAGATGATGAACTACTAGTTAATGAGATTGGAGATGACGAACACATTTCAGAATAGTTAATAGGTTAAATTAATTTATGGTATGTGTAAGAACCCATTTTTTCAAAAAAAAAATAATTCAAAAATAATAATTAATTAGATAGTTTTTGTGTCAGATAATTTTATCTATTATCCCCTCTATAATATCTTAGCGATATTCTGAAAGAGGAAATATAATTAATGACAGTCAAAGTCAAACCAGGTTAATTATGATCTTTGTGAAAAATCATAGAAGCTAGTTAGTGAGTTTTTATTATTCTCTTTCTTCTTTTTCCAAGAAAGAATTTAAGCCACATGTTTATGTACTATTTTTTAGAATAATGAAGCTCTTATCCACTCTTGTTCTTATTAATGAAGTACTTTCTTTCACCATTTTATTAATCACTCTTCACACTACACTAAGTATAATTAATAAGTAAGAAAGAAAAGAATGATTCTTTGTATTGATTCTATACACTTTCACTTCACTAAATCAAGGAGCATTCCACCACTCTTTCAAGAATCAAGATTCCTAGTTAAATCTTCCATTTTTCTTCTATCTCCTTTGAAAATCTAACAAGGTAAAGTGCATAAATCACTCTCATTTTCTCTCCTTTCTTTTTGATTTTGAGGAGTCTCCATGAGAGGTCATCTTGTTCTCTTCATGGTTTAGACAATCATCTTTAGGAACCTCAAGGAGCATGGTTATAGGCTAGCATTTCAAGAGCTAAAGGAGTTGCATCTTGATTCTTCCATTGCTCCTAAGTCTCGGCCATAATCCTTATTTTTTTTATTAATCACCAAGTTGTCCTTATTTGGAAAATCTAGTGTTTCTAACGTGTTCTAGAGTGAAGAACAAGGCTAAGGTAAGGGTGATATTGCTTGCTTGACTTCTATGTTTGATAATTGATGTGTGTGTATGCCTTCTTTGAAAATGAATGAAGCATGAGTTATATGTATGACGATTATATGATGAATTGCATTCTTGAATTGTGAATTAATACTAATTATGAACATAAGGGTTATGCTCAAATGTATAAATTGGCCGAACATTAAAATGCACTTGGGGTGAGATTCATAATCATAAAAGACACTAAGATATAAGCATAAGTCTTAAAATAAATGATTAGAGAGACTTTTAAGAAAGAAAGTGAAAGAGATGAAAAAAAGAGGTTAAAACCTAGAGTATGATCCTAGAAAAAATGTATGATGCTTCAAGAGTGACACTTAGAAAAGTTAGATAATTAATAGGGTTAATTATGTAATTAATGGAGTTTAGGACTAGAAATATAAAATAGAAGTCCTAGGGTTAAAAAATAGAATATTATATAATCTAACTAGGTCTAAGTTGAAAAGTAAGAAAAAGGTTGAGTCTAGATAAGAATCTTAATAAAGAATTAGAGGTAAGAAGGTAAAGCTAGGGTAAGAAACCAAAAATTTAGAGAATAGGTAACACCTTAGGATAATAAGGATAAAATAAGTATTATTAGTAAAAGATTTAAGGTTAATATGGTAAATTAGAGTGTATGTTAACAATTTGATTAGTAATTAACATTAGGATGATTAATTATGATACATACGGTTAATATGGTCATTTAAAAAGAAGTAAGTCTAAAATGGTTAATATGTAAGTTCTAGGGGTAAAATAGTCTTTATAAAAAGATATAATGATTATATAGTAGAATGTCACTTCTAGGTTAAATAAGAATATAAAAGACTTATAAAACTAATGAAAGCTTGGATAATGTAAGACTCCGAATTTTAAAAAGTTATTAATAAATTATTTATGATTTATTATATTTACTTGAGATTATATTTTTGGGATTTTGTATATAAACGGGGCAAATTCTTATTTATAATTTAGAGTTTTATAATTGAAAAATAATGAGTATTTTATATGCCTTAATTTTAATATTTAGATTTTTAACCTTATTTTATAAATAAAGAAAAATTAATTTACTTATCTCCAATTTTTATTAAATTGGTATTTAACTGAAAATAATTTATAGATTGATAATTAAAAGGTATTTTAAAGATGAATACTTTAAACTTAATTTGGTTTTTTAATTATTATTCTATCTTTTTATTTATTTTATACAATTACACTACTACCCCTATTTTTTAATAAAAATACTTAAACTAACCCACACCACTCCAAACTCTAACACACTACACTTACCTCTCTCACATCCCCTCACCCACGACACTCACCCTCACCAACACTCACACACACATGGTTCTAAGGAAAGAAAAGGAAGAAAGAAAGAAAGAAGGAAAGGGGAAAGGAGAAGAGGGAGATCCAAGAAAGAGAGGGAGTGCCGGTGGAAGGGGAGGACGCGCTGGAGCTAGTGGGACGCGCCGCCGCTGTCGCCATGCCCTGCCCAGTTGCCATCAAGATGACCGAACGTGAGGAGGAAAAAGCTTCCACCATCGCGTCGTCGTTGGACCTTGGAGGGGAAGGAAGCCACGCCACCGAGCCATCGTCGCCGGTCTGTCCACGAGCCGTTGCCAGAACCGTGAAGAGAGGATGGCGCGCGAGGAAGAGAGGGAGAGCCACGGCCAGTCCTATCACCGTCAGCGCCACGAGTCGCCGTCAACGAGGTCCTTGTCATCATTGCCACTCGAGTCTCGCTGCCACCGTGGGGTAGTCGTCGCACTGCCATCAGATTTCCTAACTAAGGAGGAGAAGGACGCTGTCTCGCTATGCACCGCCGTTCCGGGAACCACCGCCGCCACTGCCAGTAAGGATTTTGAGTTTGGTTTACATTCTTTTGAGATTCCGGAAACTTTATCATTGCTGCATGTTGTTATAGTCGCCGCCGCTGAAGTTTTGGTCACCGCTGCCGCTTGAGGTGGCTGCCAGGACTCCCGCCAAACTGGTTCAGAGACCGCTACTATTTTGTTTTCTTATTACAGTAAGTATTTCTGTTTCGAAAATTCTGTGTTAGTGTTCTGTTACGTGTTATTAAGGTTTTTACTGTAAGACCCGGTTAATTAACGGCTAATTAACCCATATATGAGAATTTATTCTAGAAAGCCAAAAATGTTATTTTTATGGCTAAATGTGATAGAGGAGATTGAGACGAGAATTTCGGTACCAATTTTATAGAATTCGGACCAAGATTGGACCGAACGGGCCAAACCGGTCCAACCGGACCCAAAGTGGGCCCTTGGCCCAACATAACTAAACCAAAACCCTAGTTTTCAGCACTCTCTCTCCTCACAACACACTAAACACGCTGAAAATGGAGGCTATGGAGGGAAGAACACTCTCTCAAGTTCTATCTCTCACTTGATCTTCAAACTACCATAACTTTTTATCTAGAGCTCCGATTGCCGCTCCGTTTGCGGCCACGCGTTCACCGCGGAGAGCTCTACAAAACCCATACAATTAATCTTGAGGTAAGCCACGTTTTACTGTTCGAAATTCCAGCCCTTGATTTCGAGTTTCATGAGTAAAAATGTTGAGATTTTGGGTTCTTTGATGTTATAGGACCCAACTCTCTTGAAGGAGAAGGTTAATCTTGTCTCCTTGGACCTTGGGTGTGGTAAGATTCTCAACCCTAGTGTAATTTGTTGTTCTATGAGGTTTGGGCATTGAGATGTTGTGTATGGGTATGATGATTGTGGCTTAGGTTGTGTATATGTGAATATTGGAGCTTGATTGGTGATTTTGGAAAGCTTGGAAGAGGGTTTTGTGTGATAAAATCTGTTCTTGGAGGTGTTGCTACCTTGAGAGCTTGTGGACAAGTGGTTTGGAAGTGCTCCGGTTGAGATTGGGGAATCGGCTAAGATATGGTTTCGGTTTCCCGTATCTAATATGTAATGTGGTAGGAAATACTTAGGCTAGAGGCCCTAAGATAGGCATTGAATTGATGATGTTGTGGAATGGTTGAGATATATGATGTGATCATATGTGTGATTATGAATATTGATGCCTTGATTGTGTGATATGTGAGAAAATGCATGTTGTGATATATGCTTGATGAATGATTGAGGTTGAATTGATGGGTGGTACCATATTGTTGGTGAGTATGATGATTATGTATAATGATGGTTGATTGGAAATTGATATTGTTAGAAATTGGGATGAGAAGGATGTATGACATAATATTGTGTTTATCCTTTGGCCTTTTGATTGAGAAGTGTTAAAATGGTTGGAGGTAGTTTTGAGAATTTTGGTAAAATGTCAATGCGTGAGTTGAGGATGGCTTGTTGTTGAATTTGGTACACTTTGATTGATTTCAAATAAAAGGGATGAAATTGGCATGTTTTAATTGATTTTGAAAAGAGTTGAAAGTGGCTTGTTTTGAAAATGGCACTTTGTGGTTTTGAATGAAAATATGGTTTTTGGGCATACTTTGACGGGACATAACTTGGACTACGGATCTTTGATTTGTGCCAAATCTATTTAGAAATGAAATTGGATCCGGGATGTCCATGCCGTTCGAAGAACGGGTGAAAAATGATTTAAAATGAGAGAGTTATGACCGTCGGAAGATTGGGGGTTGAATCTGTGAATTCTGCAGCTTTTAACTTAGAAAATTTTTAGCAGAATGACCCCTCGCGCGTAGGCACACTTGGCGCGTATGCGCTGTTCTTCGAGAAAGCATCATCCACGCGTGCGCGTGGAGTGCGCGTACGCGTGGCCCTGTTTTCATCCCAAAGTTGATTTTTGAGTTTTAAAAGCCAAACTTCATACTTCAAAGCCTCCGATCTCACCACTTATGTCTTAAATCATTATGATATGCCTAGCATGAGGAAAAGGGCTAGTGAATGTGGTAACTTGCGAGTAAAGCAAGGGAAAAATGAATGATCCATGAGGATCAAAGATGATTATGTGAGATGTGGAGGATGGCGGTGGAAGTGCTTGTTATGCCATGGGCCGAATGGTCGTAATTGTTAATGAATTGGCTAGTTATGGATTTAACCGTGAGCCGGATGGCTGGATTATGCCGTGTGGCGGCGGAGCCATGTTTATGGCTAAGTATAAATGCATATATGCTGTTGAATGAATTGTGAATGTTTGCACTTCCACCATTGGAGATGAGGGTTTCCCTGGGTAGTAGCAGTGGCTAGCCACCACGTGCTCCAGGTTGAGACTCGAAGCTCTTTTGACCCTATGTCGTAAGTGTGGTCGGGCACTGTGAAAGGCCCGGATGAGCTCGCCCCCGTAAATATTCACCAGTGAGGGTGATGGATATGGATCATGTTTATGATCAAGTTTATGATGAGTATAACTCGAGTTGGGGATGCACGACAGAGGGACAGTCCAATGGTTAGCTACCAGGACTTGTCGGGTTGGCTCTATAACCGACAGATGATATCATCAGCCACTAGGGACAGGCATGCATCATAAGCATACTACATGAATTGTTTGAGATTGCCTATTTGACTGCATATTACTTGCTAATTGTCTAAATGCCTTATCTGTTCCTATTTGTAAATCTCTTGTCTGATATAACTGTGTTTGCTATATTATACTCCTGCTGGTGGTTGGGAGGTCTGAAGGAATTGGAAAGGGAAGTATTAGTTAGACTGAAGGATCTTTAGTCAGTTGCCACTTACGGTTTAGCTTGTTTATAAGCTTTGATATTATCTGGAGGAAGCTCTAGGATTGCCTTCGGCTTTCCTCTATTATTATGTATTATATATGTGGAAGCTGTTACTGTGCTGGGGACCTCTGGTTCTCACCCATGCGGATTTTGTGGTTTTCAGATGCAGGACGCGAGGCTTCTCGTTGAGGCATGCTGGAGACTTCTGGATTAGTGAAGATCCTTTGTTCTCGGGATTCTGTTTTGGGTTATATATCTTGTTTAGATACTTTTATCTCCATTAAATAATACAAACTGTGATGACTCCTTCTAGAGGGGATTTTTGGAGAATAGGTTTTCTGTATTTGTGTCCCTTTGGGTTTCCTTTGGGGTTTCCTTATTTTATCATATTTATATATTGCTATGCTCGGACCGGTTCTCTTCGCAGCCGGGTTTTGAGTCTTGATATTCTTGTTTTTGACACTCTTTATATATATGATCTCGCGTTAGCTTATCCCGGTTCGTTACGTTATCGATCGGAGTGTTGCCCGTTCGAGTTACGGTTTTTTTGTTTACCCCCTTTTTCTACAAAGGCTCCTAGTTATAATCAATTATTCATACTACTATACGTACTAAATTTTTGTTTTAGAGGTCGTAATACCTTGCCATCTCTGAATTATGACTTAAGCATAAGACTTTGTATGGTAGGGTGTTACATGATGGTATCAGAGCCAGAACCCGGATCGATGTGCCAGCGAGGGCGCTGGACTCCCTTAGGGGGGTGGATTGTAAGGCCCACATCGGTTGGGGTGGGGAACGAAGCATGCCTTATAAGGGTGTGGATACCTCTCCCTAGCATGACGCGTTTTGACGAGTGAGTGTGGGGGGTTTCGGCTAGCATCCTTATCGTCAAAGGCAAAACTGTGAGGCCTTGTGTGCCAAAGCGGACAATATCGTGCTAGCGGGTGGTCTGGGCTGTTACAGACATTGTAAGGCCCACATCGGTTGGGGAGGGGAACGAAGCATGCCTTATAAGGGTGTGGATACCTCTCACTAGCATGACACGTTTTGACGAGTGAGTGTGGGGGGCTTCGGCTAGCATCCCTATCGTCAAAGGCAAAACCGTGAGGCCTTGTGTGCCAAAGCGGACAATATCGTGCTAGCGGGTAGTCTGGGCTGTTACAGATGGTATCAGAGCCAGAACCCGGATCGATGTGCCAGCGAGGGCGCTGGACTCCCTTAGGGGGGTGGATTGTAAGGCCCACATCGGTTGGGGAGGGGAACGAAGCATGCCTTATAAGGGTGTGGATACCTCTCACTAGCATGACGCGTTTTGACGAGTGAGTGTGGGGGGCTTCGGCTAGCATCCCTATCGTCAAAGGCAAAACCGTGAGGCCTTGTGTGCCAAAGCGGACAATATCGTGCTAGCGGGTAGTCTGGGCTGTTACAGATAAGGCCCACATCGGTTGGGGAGGGGAACGAAGCATGCCTTATAAGGGTGTGGATACCTCTCCCTAGCATGACGCGTTTTGACGAGTGAGTGTGGGGGGTTTCGGCTAGCATCCCTATCGTCAAAGGCAAAACCGTGAGGCCTTGTGTGCCAAAGCGGACAATATCGTGCTAGCGGGTGGTCTGGGCTGTTACAGATGGTATCAGAGCAGTTCGTTCCTGTAGAGCCTGAGGAATGGACTGACTATGCTTCTGTGCATTCTCTGTGTGTGTGTTATGTGCTACTAGTATATCTGCTTGATATAATTGGCATAAACGTTCATGAGCATGCATTTGGGACTTTGAAGCACTAGACTTCCGATATTGAGACTGATCAACTTAATATTGATTGTTTGGTGTGTATAGGAACCAAATGGCGTCTCGTGGACGCGGTAGAGGCCGTGGGAGAGGACATACGAATGCTCGTGCACCGGAGACTAATCCTAATGACCCGGTGAACTTTATGACTGCGTTGGAGAACATGGCTGCTGCTATGCAAGCCACTGCTGAGGCTCTTGGTCAACAGATGAACAACCATGGTAATGACGGAGGTGGAGTTCAGGGTCCGATGACACTGGCGAACTTTTTGAAGGTTAATCCACCGAAGTTCAAGGGAACTACTAGCCCGACTGAAGCCGATACGTGGTTTCAAGCCATGGAACGAGCACTGCAAGCGCAGGTGGTACCTGAAGGGCAGCGTGTAGAGTTTGCTACCTATTTGCTCACTGGGGAAGCGTCGCATTGGTGGCAAGGAATCCGACGCCTCCTGCAGCAGGGTGATGATTATATCACCTGGAATGTCTTCCAAGAGGAGTTCTATAAGAAGTACTTTCCGACTTCTGCTAGGACGGCCAAGGAGCTTGAATTGTTGCAGCTGAAGCAGGGTACTATGTCCGTATCTGAGTATACTGACAAGTTTGAGGAGCTGTTCAGATTCTCTCGTATGTGTCAAGGGACTCCGGTGGAATATGAGGAATGGAAGTGTGTTAAGTACGAAGGAGGACTCCGGAGCGATATTTTCAGTTCAGTGGGACCAATGGAGATTAGGACTTTCTCCGAGTTGGTGAACAAGTGTAGGGTTGCTGAAGAGTGTGTGAAGAGGGCAACCGCTGAGAAAGAAAGTCACAAAGGATCATTTTTACAGAACCGAGGGAAGAACTTTGCACCTAGAGGTCCGCCTTTCAAGAGGGGAGGTTCTTTTAGGAGGCCCAACAACAACTACTCCCAAGGGAAAAAGGTTTGGGAAGCAGCCTCAAAATGATCAAGCTTGTACTAGGTGTGGAAGTCACCATCCGGGAGTACCATGCAAGGTTGGATGGGGTTTGTGCTACAATTGTGGAAAAGCGGGGCATAAAGCCGCAAGTTGTCCAGAGAAGCAAAAGCAAGGTGCTGGGAAAGCACAACAGACTGGTCGGGTGTTCACCACCTCAGCTGTGGGTGCAGAGGGATCCGAGACACTCATTTGAGGTAATTGTGAAATGGCTGGTCAAACTTTAAATGCTTTATTTGATTCGGGAGCATCGCATTCATTCATTGCATTTGAGAAAGCCCATGAGTTAGGGTTGAAGATCGTAACCTTAGGTTATGACTTAAAAGTGTATAATGCTACCCATGAAGCCATGGTAACTAGACTAGGATGCCCGAAAATTTCGTTTAGGTTCAAGCAGCGTGATTTTGTCCATAATCTAATCTGCTTACCGATGATCGGTCTTGATCTTATCTTGGGATTGGACTGGTTATCCGAAAACCATGTCCTGCTTGATTGTTCTACCAAGTCGGTGTACTTTATGCCGGAGGATACAGAAGGGCCGGTTGTGGTGAATAATTATTACTTGAATTCAATGATGGTGAACTGTTCTGGAACCGAATGTCAGGGTATCCTGTTGTTAACCGCGGGTGTTTTGGGTGATGATCAAAGGTTGGATCAGATTCCGGTAGTGTGTGAGTTTCCGGAAGTGTTTCCCGACGATATTGAGGAATTTCCACCTAACCGAGAGGTCGAGTTTGCTATTGAGTTGGTGCCTGGGGCGGGACCAATCTCAAGTGCTCCTTATAGGATGTCACCGTTAGAGATGGCCGAGCTAAAGTCTCAGTTAGAGGAATTGTTGGGTAAGAACTTTATCCGACCAAGTGTTTCCCCGTGGGGTGCTCCAGTGTTACTGGTAAAGAAGAAAGATGGAAGTATGCGGCTCTGTGTGAATTACAGGCAGCTGAACAAGGTCACCATAAAGAATAAGTACCCATTGCCGAGGATTGATGATCTCATGGATCAGTTACAAGGAGCTGGGATTTTCTCTAAGATCGATTTGCGATCCGGTTATCACCAGATAAGGGTGAGGGGTGAGGATATCCCTAAGACCGCTTTCAGGACTCGTTATGGTCATTACGAGTACACTGTAATGTCCTTTGGGTTGACGAACGCTCCTACAGTATTCATGGATTACATGAATAGAGTGTTCCGTCCGTTTCTGGATAAATTCGTGGTTGTCTTCATTGACGATATACTAATTTACTCCAAGACTGAAGAAGAGCATGCGGAACACTTGCGGACCGTGTTGCATATTTTAAAGGAGAAGAAACTCTATGCGAAACTGTCTAAGTGTGAGTTCTGGAAGAGTGAGGTAAAGTTTTTGGGTCACGTGGTGAGTAAGAAGGGAATAGCCGTAGATCCAACCAAGGTAGAAGCTGTGATGGATTGGAAGCAACCAACCATAGTAACTGAGATAAGGAGTTTTCTGGGTTTAGCTGGCTATTACCGAAGGTTCATCAAAGGCTTTTCGCAATTAGCTTTGTCGTTGACAAAGTTAACTCGCAAAGACACTCCGTTTGTTTGGACTCCTGAGTGCGAGGAGAGCTTTCAGACATTGAAGAAAAAGTTGACCACTGCACCTGTGTTAGTGTTACCTGAGCCGAACGAGCCTTTTGAGGTGTATTGTGATGCATCGTTAAAGGGCCTAGGGTGCGTGCTGATGCAGCATCATAATGTGGTGGCGTATGCCTCACGACAGTTGAGACCTCACGAAGTTAGTTATCCTACGCACGATTTGGAACTCGCTGCGGTTGTGTTTGCCTTGAAGGTGTGGAGGCATTATCTCTATGGGGTTAAGTTCCAAGTCTTCTCCGATCACAAGAGCTTGAAATACCTCTTTGATCAGAAAGAGCTTAATATGAGGCAAAGGAGGTGGATAGAATTGTTGAAAGACTATGACTTTGAGTTAAATTACCATCCTGGAAAGGCGAATATAGTGGCGGATGCGTTAAGTCGAAAGTCGTTATATGCATCTTGGATGATGCTTCAAGAGGAGAAGTTGCTCAAGGGATTCGAGAGTCTAAAAATTGGTGCTCGAGAAGTATCTGGAACCTTGTGTTTGAGCCGATTAGAAATCTCGAGTGACTTTAAGTCCGAACTCCTAAAGGCTCATGAAAATGATGAAGCGTTATGGAAGGTGTTACCGGCTATCGAGCAAGGAAAATAGTGGAGAGTGTCGGAAGAAAAAGATGGGTTATGGAGATTCAAGGGTAGGATCATTGTGCCGGATGTTGGCACTTTGAGGCAAGATATCTTAAAGGAGGCACACAAAAGCGGATTCTCCATTCACCCAGGGAGTACTAAGATGTACCATGATTTAAAGGCGATGTTTTGGTGGCCGGGTATGAAGAATGATGTGGCGGAATATGTTTCAAAGTGCTTAACTTGTCAAAAGGTAAAGATTGAACATCGAAGACCTTCCAGGATGTTGAAACCCTTAGAGGTTCCGCAATGGAAGTGGGAAAGTATTGCAATGGACTTTGTGTCGGGATTGCCAAGGACTAGGACTGGTTTTGATGCTATCTGGGTGATCGTGGACCGACTGACGAAGTCAGCTCACTTTTTACCCGTTCGGATGACTTACACCCTTGAGGAGTTAGCTCGGTTATACATAAAGGAGATTGTGAGACTCCATGGTGTACCTGCTACTATAATCTCTGATAGAGATCCTCGTTTCACTTTGAGGTTCTGGGGTGCATTTCAGAAATCTTTTGGAACTCGATTAAGCTTGAGTACAGCGTACCATCCTCAAACAGATGGTCAATCCGAGAGGACGATCCAAACACTAGAGGATATGTTGAGAGCTTGTGTTTTGGACCAACCGGCGAGTTGGGATCGGTATATGCCGTTAGTAGAGTTTGCATACAATAATAGTTACCATGCGAGCATCGGAATGGCTCCGTATGAGGCTTTGTATGGGAGAAAATGTCAATCTCCACTATGTTGGTATGAAGCTGGAGAGAAAGGCTTGTTGGGGCCGGAAATGATAGCTGAGACCACTGAACAAGTCAAGAAAATCCGAGATAGGATGCTTACGGCGCAGAGTCGTCAAAAGAGTTACGCCGATCAAAGGCGGAAGCCCTTAGAATTTGAGGCAGGAGATCATGTTTTCCTGAAAGTTACTCCGACCACAGGAGTAGGTAGAGCGATTAAAGCAAAGAAGTTGAATCCTCGATACATTGGTCCATTTCAGATCCTGGAGAGGATTGGGCCGGTGGCGTATCGGGTGGCTCTACCACCCCATCTTTCAAACCTACACGACGTATTTCACGTGTCGCAGCTTCGAAAGTACACTCCTGATGCTAGCCATGTGTTAGAACCTGAATCGGTTCAGTTAAGGGAAGATTTGTCGCTTCGAGTGGCTCCAGTCAGAATTGATGATACTAGTATCAAACGGTTGCGTGGAAAAGAGGTTTCATTAGTCAAAGTGGCTTGGAGTCGAGGCGGTGTTGAGGAACACACTTGGGAACTTGAGTTAGAGATGCGAACGGATTATCCGCACTTATTCTCAGGTAATTGAATTTGAATTTTGTGGGCAAAATTCCCAATTAGGTGGGTAGAATGTAAGACCCGTTTAATTAACGGCTAATTAACCCATATATGAGAATTTATTCTAGAAAGCCAAAAATGTTATTTTTATGGCTAAATGTGATAGAGGAGATTGAGACGAGAATTTCGGTACCAATTTTATAGAATTCGGACCAAGATTGGACTGAACGGGCCAAACCGGTCCAACCGGACCCAAAGTGGGCCCTTGGCCCAACATAAATAAACCAAAACCCTAGTTTTCAGCACTCTCTCTCCTCACAACACACTAAACACGCTGAAAATGGAGGCTATGGAGGGAAGAACACTCTCTCAAGTTCTATCTCTCACTTGATCTTCAAACCACCATAACTTTTTATCTAGAGCTCCGATTGCCGCTCCGTTTGCGGCCACGCGTTCACCGCGGAGAGCTCTACAAAACCCATACAATTAATCTTGAGGTAAGCCACGTTTTACTGTTCGAAATTCCAGCCCTTGATTTCGAGTTTCATGAGTAAAAATGTTGAGATTTTGGGTTCTTTGATGTTATAGGACCCAACTCTCTTGAAGGAGAAGGTTAATCTTGTCTCCTTGGACCTTGGGTGTGGTAAGATTCTCAACCCTAGTATAATTTGTTGTTCTATGAGGTTTGGGCATTGAGATGTTGTGTATGGGTATGATGATTGTGGCTTAGGTTGTGTATATGTGAATATTGGAGCTTGATTGGTGATTTTGGAAAGCTTGGAAGAGGGTTTTGTGTGATAAAATCTGTTCTTGGAGGTGTTGCTACCTTGAGAGCTTGTGAACAAGTGGTTTGGAAGTGCTCCGGTTGAGATTGGGGAATCGGCTAAGGTATGGTTTCGGTTTCCCGTATCTAATATGTAATGTGGTAGGAAATACTTAGGCTAGAGGCCCTAAGATAGGCATTGAATTGATGATGTTGTGGAATGGTTGAGATATATGATGTGATCATATGTGTGATTATGAATATTGATGCCTTGATTGTGTGATATGTGAGAAAATGCATGTTGTGATATATGCTTGATGAATGATTGAGGTTGAATTGATGGGTGGTACCATATTGTTGGTGAGTATGATGATTATGTATAATGATGGTTGATTGGAAATTGATATTGTTAGAAATTGGGATGAGAAGGATGTATGACATAATATTGTGTTTATCCTTTGGCCTTTTGATTGAGAAGTGTTAAAATGGTTGGAGGTAGTTTTGAGAATTTTGGTAAAATGTCAATGCGTGAGTTGAGGATGGCTTGTTGTTGAATTTGGTACACTTTGATTGATTTCAAATAAAAGGGATGAAATTGGCATGTTTTAATTGATTTTGAAAAGAGTTGAAAGTGGCTTGTTTTGAAAATGGCACTTTGTGGTTTTGAATGAAAATATGGTTTTTGGGCATACTTTGACGGGACATAACTTGGACTACGGATCTTTGATTTGTGCCAAATCTATTTAGAAATGAAATTGGATCCGGGATGTCCATGCCGTTCGAAGAACGGGTGAAAAATGATTTAAAATGAGAGAGTTATGACCGTCGGAAGATTGGGGGTTGAATCTGTGAATTCTGCAGCTTTTAACTTAGAAAATTTTTAGCAGAATGACCCCTCGCGCGTAGGCACACTTGGCGCGTATGCGCTGTTCTTCGAGAAAGCATCATCCACGCGTGCGCGTGGAGTGCGCGTACGCGTGGCCCTGTTTTCATCCCAAAGTTGATTTTTGAGTTTTAAAAGCCAAACTTCATACTTCAAAGCCTCCGATCTCACCACTTATGTCTTAAATCATTATGATATGCCTAGCATGAGGAAAAGGGCTAGTGAATGTGGTAACTTGCGAGTAAAGCAAGGGAAAAATGAATGATCCATGAGGATCAAAGATGATTATGTGAGATGTGGAGGATGGCGGTGGAAGTGCTTGTTATGCCATGGGCCGAATGGCCGTAATTGTTAATGAATTGGCTAGTTATGGATTTAACCGTGAGCCGGATGGCTGGATTATGCCGTGTGGCGGCGGAGTCATGTTTATGGCTAAGTATAAATGCATATATGCTGTTGAATGAATTGTGAATGTTTGCACTTCCACCATTGGAGATGAGGGTTTCCCTGGGTAGTAGCAGTGGCTAGCCACCACGTGCTCCAGGTTGAGACTCGAAGCTCTTTTGACCCTATGTCGTAAGTGTGGTCGGGCACTGTGAAAGGCCCGGATGAGCTCGCCCCCGTAAATATTCACCAGTGAGGGTGATGGATATGGATCATGTTTATGATCAAGTTTATGATGAGTATAACTCGAGTTGGGGATGCACGACAGAGGGACAGTCCAATGGTTAGCTACCAAGACTTGTCGGGTTGGCTCTATAACCGACAGATGATATCATCAGCCACTAGGGACAGGCATGCATCATAAGCATACTACATGAATTGTTTGAGATTGCCTATTTGACTGCATATTACTTGCTAATTGTCTAAATTCCTTATCTGTTCCTATTTGTAAATCTCTTGTCTGATATAACTGTGTTTGCTATATTATACTCCTGCTGGTGGTTGGGAGGTCTAAAGGAATTGGAAAGGGAAGTATTAGTTAGACTGAAGGATCTTTAGTCAGTTGCCACTTACGGTTTAGCTTGTTTATAAGCTTTGATATTATCTGGAGGAAGCTCTAGGATTGCCTTCGGCTTTCCTCTATTATTATGTATTATATATATGGAAGCTGTTACTGTGCTGGGGACCTCTGGTTCTCACCCATGCGGATTTTGTGGTTTTCAGATGCAGGACGCGAGGCTTCTCGTTGAGGCATGCTGGAGACTTCTGGATTAGTGAAGATCCTTTGTTCTCGGGATTCTGTTTTGGGTTATATATCTTGTTTAGATACTTTTATCTCCATTAAATAATACAAACTGTGATGACTCCTTCTAGAGGGGATTTTTGGAGAATAGGTTTTCTGTATTTGTGTCCCTTTGGGTTTCCTTTGGGGTTTCCTTATTTTATCATATTTATATATTGCTATGCTCGGACCGGTTCTCTTCGCAGCCGGGTTTTGAGTCTTGATATTCTTGTTTTTGACACTCTTTATATATATGATCTCGCGTTAGCTTATCCCGGTTCGTTACGTTATCGATCGGAGTGTTGCCCGTTCGAGTTACGATTTTTTTGTTTACCCCCTTTTTCTACAAAGGCTCCTAGTTATAATCAATTATTCATACTACTATACGTACTAAATTTTTGTTTTAGAGGTTGTAATACCTTGCCATCTCTGAATTATGACTTAAGCATAAGACTTTGTATGGTAGGGTGTTACATTTACGATATTAATGTTCTAGGAGTTAGTAACTGAGATTGCATGTTGTGATTTAAAGCTATTTATGTTGTTGTGAAAGTGTGCGGAGCTGTGAATTGAAGCTGTCGTTGAATTCAAGGCGAGAGAAAAGGGATTCGTTGATGCGTTTGGGTTATAGGTTCGACTTGTCAAGGTAGAGACTTTTTCAAAAAACACAATTTTATAATTTGGAATTGTTATAAATGGATATTGATGTGAGAAATGCACTTTTTAGTGATTGTACAAGTCTTATGTATTGTTTGGCTATTTTGGATGAATATGCTTGTTTGTTTGATTAGATTATTGTTTAGTTTTGTTAAACGGACGGTTGCTGAATTGTTTCTTTAAATTTTTAAAAATGAGTTTGATCCGTTGAAAATGATTTGAGTTTGAATCGCTTTCTTTGGAATATGAAAATGATATGAATTTTTGGAATCAGCTTGATTTCGAACTGATTAGGGGAGATGCTACCGAAATTTTATTATGAGGTTTTAGACTCTGTTTAAAATGTTATTTAGAAAAAGATTGGATTTGATAGATTCTATTATTTGATTCTTGATTTATTAAGAAATAAGTATGTTTCAAGTTTAATCTATTTAAGAAAGGTATATGTTTTAAGGTTGATTTAAATATGAAAAGACCTATGTTTTGGAGTTTGATTAAAGAAGTATCCTAGAGGAGTTTTAGTGGATTTAAAGGAAATTGAACTTTGATTGATTAGGTTCGTTTGTTGATGTTTTGAGGAAAAATTTTAAAGTATTCTTTATATTTTGATTTAGCAAGACTAAAAAAATTTTGAGCCTTTGAGAATGTTTTCGATTGAAGAATGAAACTGAAATTGGTTTTAGGTTTAAATAATTTGGTTTTGAAATTGGTTCGGAAATTTTGGCTTACATGCTTTGGTTTAGTTTTAATCTCCATTTTAATTGATTCCAATTTAAGTAACTATGATTTCGAGGATTTTTAAAGAATTTACGAAATAAGATAGGTTATTCTCCCCTAGAGTTGAGGCTTTGTCGAGGTAGTTAATTGATAACTCCAATTTGAAGTAGTTAAACAGATGATTTAAAGTGAAGAATTTTGAGGAAAAAATGGCTTATGAGCTTGAAATAACTTGAGATATGATGAGGATTTTTAAAATTTAGACAAAGATGAGTTTGATTTTGGTTTCAAAGTAAAGTTATTTTAGAAAAAGTGATATATGGCATGAATGATAATTTGACTTGATATGGATTGTTGAGGAAGTGAGAAAATTATGATGAATGAATGATATGAAATTATTACTTGGCTTATGAACTTCCAGTTATCTGAGATACAAATCTCCCTGGGTAAGATACAGTGGCTTGCCACCGCGTGCTCCAGGTCGAGACTCGATACTCTGTTGACCCTACGTCGCAAGAGGTGGTCAAATACTTTAACGCCCTAGAAATTCCCCAATGAGCTGAATTTATTGATGATTGAGAAAAAGCTATGCATAGACTCTTGGGAATGCGTGCACAGGGGACTGTCCAGGGTTTAGCAGCCAGACATGTCGGGTTAGCTTTGTAACCGACAGATGAAACTCATCAGCCATAGGACAGGCATTCATCATATACATTTATGTGACATTATTTGGGTTGTATATTGTAATTGGTTTGTCTATGTGAATAATTATGTTTAACTGCTAATTGCTCTACTTGATGTAACTGCTTTGATTGTGTTTGAACTTTCTTACTTATGTTTGTGACTGAGATTAAGTGGTTTATGGTGAATTGGATGTTGATTGAGTTGTTTGGGCCTATGGTCGTGATTGGCTTGTGTTTTTGGTTTAGTAAAGTATGAAAAATCAAACTGGTTCAGCATAGACTTAATGAACCTATACTTAGAACAGCTTGGTCATTTATACTGTCTAGTATATTTGATATAAAAGGAAAGGTTTTGGATTTTTGAAGAATTAAAGGATTTGTCTTTTAAAAAGGATTTCGGATTTTTGAATGTGAATCTTTGATTTTTGAATGGATACATAAGGCGGGCAACGATCACTATATACTGAAAACAGTTTTATTTTAAGTATCTTATTATAGTAATTCTCTAACCCTATAGTGAGAACCAGCGATGATGATGTTCTCACTCCCCTACAGGTGTTTCCTTTCAGGGTATGGACGAAGAAGTCATGAAGAGTTTATTTTGTTTTCTGTTTACACGATATTTTGTTTTGTTTTATTTATTACATTTTCTTCGCCTTTAACTTTACAAGTTTTGTAAGAGGGATAGGAATTTCATATGAAATGCTTGTAAATTAATATTATGTATATATTCTTTGGAAGTATTGTAAATGGGTTGTAAGTATGGATTTATGTTTACAAGTAAAAGGTCTTTTGAAAATACGGTTTTAAGTTTTAAACAGGCTCCTTTTTCAGTATTAAATATTTTAAGAGTCGTCGTAATACCTAAGCTATCAGAGTGGCATAGGAAGAAGCATGACATTTTGATACCTAGGATGTACATGTAACATGATATCCAAGGTTGAGAAAAGAATCTCTTGAGTTATACCATGGCTGTGTACTGGTGAGCGAGTTGAGCAAAATACCACTACACTATACCCCAAAGAGAAGCAAAAGACCCAAGATTGCAAGCTGGCCACCTGGTAGTGTAGAGATGGGACCGCCTAGCCAGTTAGTATAGGCATGCCCAAATGAAATGAAGAGTCGTTTTCCAGTTCGAAGAAATATTCTGACTTCACAATAAGATGTTTGTTTATTGTGAGACTTCTGTGTGAGACTGCGCCCTTTATTTTGGCACGACTTCTATGTGAAACTGCGCACCGGTTGGAAAACCATATCCGGAACATGTGTTCGGGTAATGTCCGGAGTGGGTAGAAAATCGACACATGAGCTCATGGCCTACACTAAGATAAGGCATGAACCATACTTGATTGTTCATTTCTATGTGATTGAATGTGTGTATTTTGATTGTTACTTATGCCTTGCAATTCTTTTGCTTGTATGTGCTTTTTATCAATTAACTTTAGTAAATGAAAACTTAGTATGAAAGACAACTAGTTCCCTATCAAGACTTTGGTTAGTACGAAAACCTTTTTGTTCTTTGTTATCGCCCTACTGGGAACCATTGATTCTCACCCCCCCTTTCTCCTCCCAAAACCACAGATGGAATCGGGAGTCATCTTCATTGACTATCCTCTACTAGCCCGCTACGATAATCCCACATGGGGCAGCACCTTCCTGTGGGGCGAGCAAAGTATGGAGATGCACATGCTCCTGAAGAGATTTTTCTCTCATCCCCTTCTCTCTCAGGATTTTGATCTTAATTTTCCTTACGAATTTCTATTATCTGAGTTACACCCAAGCGACCTCCATCCCCCTTTTTCGCCACAACACTTCTATCAGACAGAGCCGGAGCCAGAGAAACCTTTCAACACTCAGTCTATTTATCCTGATTAGTTTGACCATGTACCTGAGTCTTTGATACCGGTGGAGCCTGTGGTGGATTACCAGCCGTGGGAGCTGATGAATGATCAATTTGGTTCTTTAGGAGAGGTCTTCAAGCCAGCCATGCCTAATGGCTTCTTGTCGATCCCTTTCGACAAGATACCATCTGATGTCACTCCATCTTGGGAGGACGCAATGATCATTGGTCTGACTTCTAGCCCATAGTAGTATAGTCTATTTTCCCTCACATTAGCATATTTTATGAGAGGTTAGGATCTTTTGGGTAGCAGCCCGACTCCAATCTAGGGTGGCCTGTACGAAGCCGGAGTTTGGTGCTTAGTATATGCGTCTCTCTCTCTCTCTCTCTCTCTCTCTGTGTGTGTGTGTGTGTGTGTGTGTGTGTGTGTGTGTGTGTGTGTGTGTGTGTGACTTCATGGAGCGCAGCGAGCATCGTATCATGCGACGTCTTAATCGCATAGACTAGGTGTTTGTATCATAGGGCATTCAGCTACCCCTCTCCCTGACTCTCCCGCTTCTGATGAGGAGGATCACGAGGCAAAGCACGAGGAGGAGCATGTTGAAATGCCGGTTCAGCAGGAGGCACCTCCACGGACGCAGGCTACTCAGGAGACCCAGCAGCCTTCTGGTATGCGTAATCGTGATCATCAACAATGGCGCCAAAGGACTTGGAGCTCTTAGACATGAATCACACTTTGTCACTATTCCGCACAACTAACCAGCAAGTGTACTGGATCGTCCAAGTAATAAACCTTACGTGAGTAAGGGTCGATCCCACGGAGACTGTCGGCTTGAAGCAAGCTATGGTCACCTTGTAAATCTCAGTCAGGCGAACTCAGATGGTGATGGAGAATTGATAATTAAAAGATAAATAAAACATAAAATAAAGATAGAGATACTTATGTAATTCTTTGGTTGGAATTTCAGATAAGCGTATGAAGATACTTTGTTCCTCCTGAACCTCTGCTTTCCTATTGCCTTCTTCCAATCATTCATACTCCTTTCTATGGCAAGCTTTGTGTTGGGCATCACTGTTGTTAATGGCTACTTCCCGTCCTCTCAGTGAAAACGTTCCAAATGCGCTGTCACCGCACAGCTAATCATCTGTCGGTTCTCGATCATGTCGGAATAGGATCCATTGATCCTTTTGCGTCTGTCACACGCTCCACAATCGCGAGTTTGAAGCTTGTCACAGTCATCTCTTCCCAGATCCTACTCAGAATACCACAGACAAGGTTTAGACGTTCCGGATCTCAAGAATGGCCGCCAATACTTCTAGCCTATACCACGAAGGTTCCAATCTTAGATTAGAAACCCAAGAGATACGCATTCAAGCCATTGCTAGTAGAACAGAGGTGGTTGTCAGGCACATGTTCATAGGTGAGAATGATGATGAGTGTCACGGATCATCACATTCATCAAGTTAAAGAACGAATGAATATCTTGGAGAAGAAATAGACTTGAGTTGAATAGAAAAACAATAGTACTTTGTATTAATTCATGAAGAACAGCAGAGCTCCACACCTTAATCTATGGTGTGTAGAAACTCCACCGTTGAAAATACATAAGAACAAACGTGTCTAAGATAGCATAAGACTTATCCAATATTAAAAGTACAATAGTATAAGGTCCTATTTATAGAGAACTAGTAGCCTAGGGTTTACAGAAATCAGTAATTAATGCAGAAATCTTCTTCCAGGCCCACTTGGTGTGTGCTTGGGCTGAGCATTGAAGCTTCCATGTGTAGAGACTTTTCTTGGAGTTAAACGCCAGCTTTTGTGCCAGTTTGGGCGTTTAACTCCAGCTTTTGTGCCAGTTTTGGAGTTAAACGCCAGAATTCTTGAGCTGACTTGAAACACCTGTTTGGGCTATCAAATCTTGGGCAAAGTATGGACTATTATATATTGCTGGAAAGCCCAGGATGTCTACTTTCCAACGCAATTGAGAGCGCGCCAATTGGACTTCTGTAGCTCCAAAAAATTCACTTCAAATGCAGGGAGGTCAGAATCCAACAGCATCTGCAGTCCTTTTTCAGCCTCTGTATCAGACTTTTGCTCAGGTCCCTCAATTTCAGCCAGAAAATACCTGAAATCACAGAAAAATACACAAACTCATAGTAAAGTCCAGAAGAGTGATTTTTATTTAAAAACTAATAAAATATAATAAAAACTAATTAAAATATACTAAAATCATACTAAAAACAATGCCAAAAAGCGTATAAATTATCCGCTCATCACAACACCAAACTTAAATTGTTGTTGTCCCCAAGCAACTGAAATTCAAATAGGATAAAAAAAGAGAATATACAATGAATCCCAAAAACAGCTATGAAGATCAATATTAATTAGATGAGCGGGGCTTTTAGCTTTTTGCTTCTGAACAGTTTTGGCATCTCACTTTATTCCTTGAAGTTCAGAATGATTGGCATCTATAGGAACTCAGAATCCAGATAGTATTATTGATTTTCCTAGTTAAGTATGTTGGTTCTTGAACACAGCTACTTTATGAGTCTTGGCCATGGCCCTAAGCACTTTGTTTTCCAGTATTACCACCGAATACATAAATGCCACACACACATAACTGGGTGAACCTTTTCAGATTGTGACTCAGCTTTGCTAGAGTCCCCAATTAGAGGTGTCCAGGGTTCTTAAGCACACTCTTCTTTTTGCTTTGGACCTCGACTTTAATCGCTCAGTCTCAAGTTTTCACTTGACACCTTCACGCCACAAGCACATGGTTAGGGACAGCTTGGTTTAGCTGCTTAGGCCAGGATTTTATTCCTGTGGGCCCTCCTATCCACTGATGCTCAAAGCCTTGGATCCTTTTTATCACCCTTGCCTTTTGGTTTAAAGGGGTATTGGCTTTTTCTGCTTGCTTTTCTTTTTCTTTCTTTTTCTTTTCTTCTTTTTTTTCGCATATATCCTTTTTCTGCAAGCTTTTCACTGCTTTTTCTTGCTTCAAGAATCAATTTTATGATTTTTCAGATTATCAAATAACATTTCTCCTTTTCCCATCATTCTTTCAAGAGCCAACAATTTTAACATTCATAAACAATCAAATTCAAAGAATATGCACTGTTCAAGCATTCATTCAGAGAAACAATAGTATTGCCACCACATCAAAATAATTAAACTATTTTAAAATTTGAAATTCATGCACTTCTTTTTCTTTTTCAATTAAAAACATTTTTCATTTAAGAAAGGTGATGAATTCATTTTCATAGCTTTAAGGCATAGACACTTAGACACTAATGATCATGTAATAAAGACACAAACATAGACAAACATAGAGCACAATTTTCGAAAAAACAGAAAATAAAGAACAAGGAAATTAAAGAACGGGTCCACCTTAGTGATGGCGGCTTGTTCTTCCTCTTGAAGATCTTATGGAGTGCTTGAGCTCCTCAATGTCTCTTCCTTGCCTTTGTTGCTCCTCTCTCCTGGTTCTCTGGTCTTCTCTAATTCATGGAGGAGGATGGAATGCTCTTGGTGCTCCACCCTTAGTTGTCCCATGTTGGAACTTAATTCTCCTAGGGAGGTGTTGATTTGCTCCCAATAGTTTTGTGGAGAAAAATGCATCCCTTGAGGCATCTCAGGGATTTCATGATGAGAATTTTTCTCATGCTCTTGGTGAGGTTCTCTCATTTGCTCCATCCTTTTCTTAGTGATGGGCTTGTCCTCATCAATGAGGATGTCTTCCTCTATGTCAATTCCAGCTGAATTGCAGAGGTGACAAATGAGATGAGGGAAGGCTAACCTTGTCACAGTGGAGGACTTGTCTGCCACCTTGTAGAGTTCTTGGGATATAACCTCATGAACTTCTACTTCCTCTCTAATCAGGATGTTATGAATCATGATAGCTCGGTCTATAGTAACTTCAGACCGGTTGCTAGTAGGAATGACTGAGCGTTGGATGAACTCCAACCATCCCCTAGCCACGGGCTTGAGGTCATGCCTTCTCAGTTGAACCGGCTTCCCTCTTGAATCTCTCTTCCATTGAGCGCCCTCTTCACAGATGTCTATGAGGACTTGGTCAAACCTTTGATCAAAGTTGACCCTTCTAGTGTATGGGTGTGCATCACCTTGCATCATAGGCAAATTGAATGCCAACCTTACATTTTCTGGACTAAAGTCCAAGTATTTCCCTCGGACCATTGTAGGCCAATTCTTAGGGTCCGGGTTCACACTTTGATCATGGTTCTTGGTGATCCATGCATTGGCATAGAACTCTTAAACCATTAAGATTCTGACTTGTTGAATGGGGTTGATGAGAACTTCCCAACCTCTTCTTCGGATCTCATGTCGGATCTCCGGATATTCGCCCTTTTTGAGCTTAAAAGGGACCTCGGGGATCACCTTCTTCTTGACCAAAACTTTATAGAAGTGGTCTTGATGCACCCTTGAGAGGAATCTCTCCATCTCCCATGACTCGGAGGTGGAAGCTTTTGCCTTCCTTTTCCTCTTTCTAGAGGTTTCTTCGGCCTTTGGTGCCATAAATGGTTATGGAAAAACAAAAAAACTTTAGCTTTTACCACACCAAACTTAGAAGGTTGCTCGTCCTCGAGCAAAAGAAGAAAGAAGAGAGTAGAAGAAGAAGAAGAAGTAAAGGAGATGGAGGGGGCTATGTGTTTCGGCCAAGGGGAATAGGCGGTGTGTATGTTGTGTGAATTTGAATGGTGAGGTAGGTGGGGTTTTATGAAGGATAGATGTGAGTGGTGAAGAGAATGGTGGGATTGGATAGGTGAGGGGTTTTTTTGGGGAAGAGGAATTGAGGTGATTGGTGAATGGGTGAAGAAGAGAGAGAGAGGTGGGGTAGGTGGGGATCCTGTGGGGTCCACAGATCCTGAGGTGTCAAGGATTTCTCATCCCTGCACCATGTGGCATGTAAAACGCCCCTTTATGCCAATCCTGGCGTTAAGCGCCAGGCTACTACCCATTTCTGGCATTTAACGCCAGCTTCTTGCCCATTCCTGGCGTTAAACGCCAGTCTGGTGCCCATTTCTGGCGTTAAACGCCCAGAATGGTGCCAGACTGGGCGTTTAACGCCCATTCTGCTACTCTTACTGGCGTTTAAATGCCAGTAAGTTTCTCCTCCAGGGTGTTCTATTTTTCATTCTGTTTTTCCTTCTGTTTTTGCTTTTTCAATTGTTTTTGTGACTTCACATGATCATCAACCTATAGAAAACATAAAATAACAAAAGAAAAGAGAAATTTAACATAGATAAGTAAAAATTGGGTTGCCTCCCAACAAGCGCTTCTTTAATGTCAATAGCTTGACAGTGGCTCTCATGGAGCCTCACAGATGTTCAGAGCAATGTTGGAACCTCCCAACACCAAACTTAGAGTTTGACTGTGGGGCTCTGTTTGACTCTGTATTGAGAGAAGCTCATCCTGCTTCCGCTCCATGGTTACAGAGGGATATCCTTGAGCTTTAAACACAAGGGAGTCTTCATTCACTTGAATAATCAATTCTCCTCTGTCAACATTAATCACAGCTTTTGATGTGGCTAGGAAGGGTTTGCCAAGGATGATGGATTCATCCATACACTTCCCAGTCTCTAGGATTATGAAGTCAGCAGGGATGTAGTGGCCTTCAACCTTTACCAAGACATCCTCTACAAGTCTATAAGCTTGTTTCTTTGAATTGTCTGCCATCTCCAGTGAGATTCTTGCAACTTGTACCTCAATGATCCCTAGCTTCTCCATTATAGAGAGAGGCATAAGGTTTATACTTGACCCTAGGTCACACAGAGCCTTCTCAAAGGTCATGGTGCCTATGGTACAAGGTATTGAGAACTTTCCAGGATCTTGTCTCTTCAGGGTAATTTCTGCCTAGTCAAGTCATCCAGTTCTTTGATGAGCAATGGAGGTTCATCCTCCCAAGTCTCATTACCAAATAACTTAGCATTTAGCTTCATGATTGCTCCAAGGTACTTAGCAACTTGCTCTTCAGTAACATCTTCACCCTCTTCAGAGGAGGAATACTCATCAGAGCTCATGAATGGCAGAAGTAAATTCACTGGAATCTCTATGGTCTCAGTGTGAGCCTCAGATTCCCATGGTTCCTCTTTAGGGAACTCCATGGAGGTCAGTGGACGTCCATTGAGGTCTTCCTCAGTGGAGATCACTGCCTCTTCCTCCTCTCCAGGTTCAGCCGTGTGGGTTATAGTTATGGCCTTGCACTCTCTTTTTGGATTCTCTTCTGTGTTGCTTGGGAGAGTGCTAGGAGGGAGTTCAGTAATTTTCTTACTCAGCTGACCCACTTGTGCTTCCAAATTTCTAATGGAGGACCTTGTTTCAGTCATGAAACTTTGAGTGGTTTTGATTAGATCAGAGACAATGGTTGCTAAGTCAGAGTGGCTTTGCTTAGAATTCTCTGTCTGTTGCTGAGAAGATGATGGAAAAGGCTTGCTATTGCTAAACCTGTTTCTTCCACCATTATTGTTGTTGAAACCTTGTTGAGGCCTCTGTTGATCCTTCCATTAGAGATTTGGATGATTTCTCCATGAAGGGTTATAGGTGTTTCCATAGGGTTCTCCCATGTAATTCACCTCTTCCATTGCTGGGTTCTCAGGATCATAAGCTTCTTCTTCAGAGGAAGCTTCCTTAGTACTGCCTGTTGCTGCTTGCATTCCAGACAGACTCTGAGAAATCATATTGACTTGTTGGGTCAATATTTTATTCTGAGCCAATATGGCATTCAGAGTATCAATCTCAAGAACTCCTTTCTTCTGAGCTATCCCATTATTCACAGGATTCCTTTCAGAGGTGTACATGAATTGGTTATTTGCAACCATTTCAATGAGTTCCTAAGCTTCTGCAGGCGTCTTCTTCAGATGAAGAGATCCTCCAACAGAGCTATCCAATGACATCTTGGATAGTTCAGATAGACCATCATAGAAAATACCTATGATGCTCCATTCTGAAAGCATGTCAGAAGGGCATCTTCTGATTAATTGCTTGTATCTTTCCCAAGCTTCATAGAGGGATTCTCCTTCCTTCTGTCTGAAGGTTTGGACTTCCACTCTAAGCTTGCTCAATTTTTGAGGTGGAAAGAACTTTGCCAAGAAGGCGTTAACTAGCTTTTCCCAAGAGTTCAGGCTTTCTTTAGGTTGTGAATCCAACCATGTCCTAGCTCTGTCTCTTATAGCAAAAGGAAAAAGCATAAGTCTGTAGACTTCAGGGTCAACCCCATTGGTTTTGATAGTGTCACAGATTTGCAAGAATTCATCTAAGAACTGATGAGGATCTTCCAATGGAAGTCCATGAAACTTGCAATTCTGTTGTATTAGAGAAACTAATTGAGGCTTAAGCTCAAAGTTGTTTGCTCCAATGGCAGGGATTGAGATGCTTCTCCCATAGAAATCGGGAATAGGTGCAGTAAAGTCACCAAGCACCTTCCTTGCATTGTTGGCATTGTTGTTTTCGGCTGCCATGGTTTCTTCTTCCTTGAAAAGCACTGTTAGGCCCTCTAAAGAGAATTGTTCTTTAACTTCTCTTAGCTTTCTCTTCAAGGTCCTTTCAGGTTCAGGATCAGCTTGAACAAGTATGCCTTTATCTTTGTTCCTGCTCATATAAAAGAGAAGAGAACAAGAAAGTAGGGAATCTTCTATGTCACAGTATAGAGATTCCTTGAGGTGTCAGAGGAAAAGAAGAATAGAAGGAGGAGGTAGATGGAAGAGAATTCGAACATATAAAGAAGGAGGGAGTTCGAATTGTACCTTGAGGAGGAGTGTTAGTCCTTTAAATAGAAGAATGTAAGAAGAGGGGAAGAATTTTCAAAAATTAAAGTAAAAGATTTTGAAATAATTAAAAGAAATTTTGAAAATTTGATCGAGATTTTCGAAAATTAAGATTAGGAAAGAAATTAAGTGATTTTTGAAAAGAGTTTGAAATTAGAAATTAAAAAGATATGATTGAGAGTTAATTTTGAAAAAGATGTGATTGAGAAGATATGATTGAAAATCAATTTAGAAAAAGAAAGTTTTTTAAAATTAAAGTTGATTACTTGACTAATAAGAAATTAAAAGATATGATTCTAAAATTTAAAGTTTGATCCTTTCTTAATAGGCAAGTAACAACTTGAAAATTTTGAAGTAAATCTTTAATTATAACAAGGATTTTCGAAAATTAAAAAAATGGAAAGAAATTGATTTTGAAGAGATATGATTGAAAAGATGTGATTTGAAAAATATTTGATTTTGAAGAATTATGAAGATTTGAAAAAAATTTGAATTAAAAACAAAATCTTCCCTCTTGTGTCCTTCTGGCGTTAAACGCCCTGAATGGCATCCATTCTGGCATTTAACGCCCAAAATGCTACCTTTTTGGGTGTTAAACGCCCAGCCAGGTATCCTGGCTGGCGTTTAAACGCCAGTTTTCCTTCTTTACTGGGCGTTTTGAACGCCCAGCTTTTTCTGTTTGATTCCTCTGCTGAATGTTCTGAATCTTCAATTCTCTGTATTATTGACTTGAAAAGACACAATTTTGAAAATATTTTTGAATTTTTAATGATGAGAAACAATCAAAATATAATTAATCTTAGGAAACTCAAATCAAACAAACAATACATGCAGGACACCAAACTTAAAATTTTTCATATAAGAGACACTAACAAATTGAGAATGCATATGAGAAACAACAAAACACACAAAACAAGAGAATTTAAAGATTAGGGCAATGAAATCATCAAGAACAACTTGAAGATCAATGAAGAACAATATGTATAAATTCGAAAAATGCAAGAAGAAGAAAGTCATGCAATTGACACCAAACTTAAAAATTGATACTAGACTCAAACAAGAAACATAAAATATTTTTGGTTTTTATGGTTTTATAAATTTTTTTGTGATTTTCGAAACTTATATGGAAAAGAAAATAAAGAGAATCAAAACTTTTAATAAGAATTCCAGGAATCATGCAATGTTAGTCTAAAGCTTCAGTCTAAAAAGATTAGACATGGTTGGCCAAGCTTCAGCAGGACATTACATTCAGCAGCTAAATTGATGAGAATTAATCAGCTTTTGTGATGATAAGAACATCACTTTGAAACTCTAGAATTCATTCTTAAAAATTCTGAAAAATAAAAAGAAAATTACCTAATCTAAGCAACAAGATGAACCGTCAGTTGTCCAAACTCGAACAATCCCCTGCAACGGCGCCAAAAACTTGGTATGCGAAATCGTGATCATCAACAATGGCGCCAAAGGACTTGGAGCTCTTAGACATGAATCACACTTTGTCACAATTCCGCACAACTAACCAGCAAGTGCACTGGGTCGTCCAAGTAATAAACCTTACGTGAGTAAGGGTCGATCCCACGGAGACTGTCGGCTTGAAGCAAGCTATGGTCACCTTGTAAATCTCAGTCAGGCGAACTCAGATGGTGATGGAGAATTGATAATTAAAAGATAAATAAAACATAAAATAAAGATAGAGATACTTATGTAATTCTTTGGTTGGAATTTCAGATAAGCGTATGAAGATGCTTTGTTCCTCCTGAACCTCTGCTTTCCTATTTCCTTCTTCCAATCATTCATACTCCTTTCCATGGCAAGCTTTATGTTGGGCATCACCGTTGTCAATGGCAACTTCCCGTCCTCTCAGTGAAAACGTTCCAAATGCGCTGTCACCGCACGGCTAATCATCTGTCGGTTCTCGATCATGTCGGAATAGGATCCATTGATCCTTTTGCGTCTGTCACACGCCCCACAATCGCGAGTTTGAAGCTCATCACAGTCATCCCTTCCCAGATCCTACTCAGATTACCACAAACAAGGTTTAGACGTTCCGGATCTCAGGAATGGCCGCCAATAATTCTAGCCTATACCACGAAGGTTCCAATCTTAGATTAGAAACCCAAGAGATACGCATTCAAGCCATTGCTAGTAGAACAGAGGTGGTTGTCAGGCACATGTTCATAGGTGAGAATGATGATGAGTGTCACGGATCATCACATTCATCAAGTTGAAGAACGAATGAATATCTTGGAGAAGAAATAGACTTGAGTTGAATAGAAAAACAATAGTACTTTGTATTAATTCATGAAGAACAGCAGAGCTCCACACCTTAATCTATGGTGTGTAGAAACTCCACCGTTGAAAATACATAAGAACAAAGTCTAGGCATGGCCGAATGGCCAGCCTTCAAACCTGTCTAAGATAGCATAAGACTTATCCAAGATTAAAAGTACTATAGTATAAGGTCCTATTTATAGAGAACTAGTAGCCTAGGGTTTACAGAAATCAGTAATTAATGCATAAATCTTCTTCCGGGCCCACTTGGTGTGTGCTTGGGCTGAGCATTGAAGCTTCCATGTGTAGAGACTTTTCTTGGAGTTAAACGCCAGCTTTTGTGCCAGTTTGGGCGTTTAACTCCAGCTTTTGTGCCAGTTTTGGAGTTAAACGCCAGAATTCTTAAGCTGACTTGGAACGCCTATTTGGGCCATCAAATCTTGAGCAAAGTATAAACTATTATATATTTTTGGAAAGCCCAGGATGTCTACTTTCCAACGCAATTGAGAGCGCGCCAATTGGGCTTCTGTAGCTCCAGAAAATCCCCTTCGAATGCAAGGAGGTCAGAATCCAACAGCATCTGCAGTCTTTTTTCAGCCTCTGTATCAGATTTTTGCTCAGGTCCCTCAATTTCAGCCAGAAAATACCTAAAATCACAGAAAAACACACAAACTCATAGTAAATTCTAGAAGAGTGATTTTTATTTAAAAAATAATAAAAATATAATAAAAACTAATTAAAATATACTAAAATCATACTAAAAACAATGCCAAAAAGCGTATAAATTATCCGCTCATCACCTCCCGAGGAGCCAGTGCCCTAGGCTATGCCCCAGCTAGAGCCAGATATGACGGTTGAATTGTTGAAAACCTAGTTAAACCCTTTGTGCATAAAAGAATTTGTTTTTGATAAAAAGGGTAAACTAAGGAATTTTAGAAATTCTTAATCACAGCATTGCATTTAGAATAAGCTTAATCAAAATAATGAATTTTTCCAAAGAATTTATAAAGAAAGGGCACCACCCCAATTGAGTGAAAAAAAATTTTTTTATAGAACTTGCATATATTCATACTTTGTGGATCATGTTTTGAGCTAAGAACACAAGCTTGTGAGTTTTGAGCCTATTGTGTGGTTACATTTTATAACCACTTATTTTCCTTCTTGTGTGAAATTGTTCTTTTCCTATGATTGTGATCCTTGATTTGTTTAATTCTTTATGTCCAATTATTCCTTGTATTCATGCATTTATATGATTGAGACCATTATTTCATTAGCTCACTTACCCAAAATAGCCTACCTTTTACTCTCCATTGTCAACCAATTTTGAGCCTATGCTTAACCCAATTATTCTTTATTTTAGCACATTACAAGCCTAAAGTGAAAAACAATAAAGTCCCTTGTTTGGATCTTTGATTAGTTTAGGCTAGTGAGAGTGTTTTATATTCAAGTTGGGGGAGATTGGGGACATTGGTTGGGATAAAAGGATGTTTTGTATTTATATATTTGGGAATTGGGTACATACTCATGTATTGATTAAATGTATAAATCTTATGCATTGATGTTCGTAAATGTAGTTCGAAAGAAAGAAAAAAATGAGAAAAAAAACAAAAGAAAAAAAGAAAAGAAAAGAAAAAAAAATATATAGAAAAAAAAGAGAAGAAAAAGAAGAAAGAAATAAAAAGGGGACAAAATGCCCCAAAGTGAAGTTCAATAAGAGTCAATGCATAAGTGTTGTGAAAACCAAAAGAAAATGCATGAGTATGTGAAAAGTGAAGGACGGTAGTTAGGTTAGAACTTAATTGTATAGGTCATTACATAGGTTAGGTGGGAAAGTTTGGGCTAATCAAAGATTCAAATTCTAGTCCACTTAACCATACATGATCCTACCTTGACCCTAGCCCCATTACAACCTTATGGAAAAGACCTCATGATATTTGTATGCATGCATTGAATAATTGTTGATTGTTAGATAAAGAACAAATTTTGGAAAGCATGATTAGGGAAGAATTGAGTGAATCAACCCCTAAACACTTGAGTGAATAGAGTGGATACACATCCGGTGAGGGTTTGATTGCTCAATTACATGTATTTACCATTATCATCTATATTCATGCAAGTTTGTGAATCCTTTTGATAATTCAATACAATTGTGGGTTGGATATGATTTCCATTGTTTGAGCCCTTGTGCTTACATATGTTCTCTTGGAAGTTGATTTATTTTGACCAAACATTTGCATTCGTATAGTTAGTTGCATTTAGATAGTTTGCATTTAGATAGTTTAGTTGCATTGAATAAATGTCATTGACGAACAGATTTCTGCCGGTAAAGAATTTTATAAAAATAATCGCATTGTAAGTATAGTTTCTAAACCAACAGAGAATCCTTTCATACAAAAGTTTGGTTGTCACAAGTAACAAAATCCAATAAAATTTATAACCGAAGTATTTAAACCTCGGGTCGTCTCTCAAGGAATTGCAGGGAAGTATGATTTATTATTGGTTATGGAATTGTATATTTTTGGGTTTTTGAAATAAGGAACAAGTAATTTAAATGGCAAGAAAAATAAATTAATAATTAGAAAACTCTTGGCAAGGTATGAGAACTGAAAATCCCATCCTAGTTATCCTTATCAGGTGTGATGAGAATTGTTTATTGCTCCCACTTAGTTAACCCTTACTAAATAAAGGAAAGTCAAGTGGACTAATCAATTTGATTCCTCAAGTCCTAGTCAACTCCTATGGAAAGACTAGCTTTAGAGGAATTCAAATCAATCAGCAAATTCTAATTTTCAATCAACAGCTGAGTTTGACAACTCAAGTGTCACCAATTACTCAACCAAAGCCAAAAGGGGAAAAATCTAAATTATTTATATTATAAATATAAGAAAGCAATCATAAATATGAAAATACCTCAAATTGCATTTAAACATAAATTCAAATCTAACATGAAGAGTTCATAAGCCAAATTGGCTAAATAAGTAATTACCAAGAGAAATAGAGCAACTAAAGTAATAGAATAAATAAAAGTAGAAGAGAAACTAAATTAAAGGAACATTGAACCTGGAATGAAGAAGCAATCCTAAAATTAAGAGAAATCCTAAATCCTAAATCCTAAGAGAGAGGAGAGAGCCTCTCTCTCTCTAGAAAACTACATCTAAAAACCTAAAATTGTGAGTAATGAATGTTGTCTCAATGAATAGATCGATTCTCCCACTTTATAGCCTCTAATCTGTGTTTTCTGGGCCGAAAACTGGGTCAAAAATAGCCCAAAAATCGTCCCCTAGTGATTTCTGGTACGTCCAGCACGCGGCAAAGTCACGCGTGAGCATCGTCCACACGTTCGCGCGGATTGCATTTTTTTCCAGGTCACGCGTCTGCGTAACCCACGCCTGGGCATCACCTATCTTCGGGGAAACTATGGCAAATTATATATCGTTGCGAAGCCCCAGATGTTAGCTTTTCAACGCAACTAAAACCGTCTCATTTGGACTTCTGTAGCTCAAGTTATGGTCGATTTAGTATCAGAAGGTCAGGCTGGACAGCTTTAGCAGTTCCTTCAGTTTCTTGTATTCCTTTCGCTTTTGCATGCTTTCTTTCGATCCTCTAAGCCATTCCTGCTCTGTAATCCCTAAAATCACTTAACGCACATATCACGGCATTGAATGGTATAAAGGGAGAATTAATATTTGGTAATTTAAAGGCTTGGGAAGCAAGTTTCCAATTATAAAACAAAATTAGGAAGGAAAATGTAAAACCATGCAATTTATATGTATAAGTGAGTAAAGAGTTGATAAAAACCACTCAATTGAGCACAAGATAAACCATAAAATAGTGGTTTATCATTCATACCCTTTGCTTCATTCTTGATTTAGCATGAGGACATGTTAAAGTTTAAGTGTGGGGAGGTTGATAAACTCCCTTTTTAGGGTTTATCTTGTGTTGAATTTAGAGCATTTTGATAACCTTTCCTCACATGTATTCAATGAAACAGCATGATTTTGTGATTGTCTCCTTATTTGTACTTAGATGTGAAAACATACTTTTTAGACCTTTAATTTGGTGAATTTTTATCTTCCTTTGATTCTACTAGATTCCTTAATGTGTTTGCTAGTGATTTCAGATTGGAAAGGGCTAGGAAAGGATCAAAGGAGTGGAAGGAAAACATACAAAGTGGAGAAATCATGGAAAGCCAAAGATTTGGAAAAGCCCATGGCCACGCGCGCGCACTATGCGCTTTCGCGCGGATTGCGAAAAGCTCCAGGGGCGTGTACGCGAGCTGTGGGCGTACGCGCCGAAGGCCGCACGTGATTCCTTTAGTCAAACACGTGCCTGGCGATTTTGGAGGGTTTCTAGCCCCATTTGGAGCTGAGTTTTTGGCGGGAAAAGGCTAAATAGACCAAGGAGTGAAGGGAAAGGGGGAGGGACATTCATTCACACACTTTAGGTCAAGTTTTAGTTAGTTTTAGAGAGAGAAGCTCTCACTTCTCTCTAGGATTAGGAGTAGGATTAGGTTTAGTTCTTAGATCTAGGTTTTAATTCATGCTTTCATCTTCTTCTACTCTTGAATTCTTTGTTGTTACATTCATCATTCTTCTATTGTTTGTTATAATTTCTTCTATTTTGTTTGTAGATCTACTTTTGTTCATTCTATTTTCTTTCAATTCAATTTGAGGTAATTCATGATAATTGGGTTTCTTTTGATTGTTGTTATTAATTCCTTGCAATAATTGTTGTTAGATTTCATTGTTGTTGCCAATTTACTTTGCTTTTCTTTTGTGCCTTCCAAGTGTTTGATGAAATGCTTGGTTGGATTTTATTATAGATCTTGTTCCTCTTGGCCTAGGTGGAGTAATTAGTGATGCTTGAGTTATCTAATTCTTTTGTTGATTGACAATTAGAAGTTGCTAATTGACTTGGATACCACTAAAGCTATTCTTTCCCTTAGGAGTTGGCTAGGACTTGTGGAATCAAGTTGATTCATCCACTTGACTTTCCTCCATGGTTAGAGGTTAACTAAGTGGTAGCAATGGACAATTGTGGTCATAATTGAGGAGGATAATAAGGATAGGACTTCCAATTCTCATAACCTTGCCAAGAGCTTTCATAGTTGTTAGTTTATTTCATTGCATTTTGCATTTCTTGTCTAAAATCCCAAAAACTCCAAACATACCTCATAACCAATAACAAGGCACCTTATTGCAATTCCTAGGGAGTACGACCCGAGGTTTAAATACTTCAGTTTATAGATTTTAGGGGTTTGTTACTTGTGACAAACAAATATTTGTATGAAAGGATTATTGATTGGTTTGGAAACTATACTTACAACGAGAATTCATTTGTTAATTCTAGACCGTCAAAAAATTCTATTCATTAGTATTCGCTCAGAGATTTTTGGTCCAATCCCTTCAACTTTTTGCTTGGAGTTCAGGTTAGTGCAATTCTTGTGTTGTAAATTTCATAGATTTCTAGGGTATTGTATGATAAATGAAATATTATTTATGTTGTGTTGTTGCTTGTATTGCATTGAAAATATTGATATGGTTAAATATTGATCGGGTGTTGTATGATAGATGAAATGTTGCTTGTGTTGGATGATTTATAGGTACTAAAAATATCGAATTCATAAGAAATGTCTTGGCACCATCGAGTGTGGATGTATGATAGGTTGAATCCAACAATATGGGATATTAAACCTGAGTTTTATGACAAGGTTGAGGAGTTTATAGAAACAATTAGTAAGTTAGATGTTGTGAAGTCGGAAGGAAAGTGTAGATGCCCATGCGTTAAGTGTAGATGCACAAACTATAAAGAGCTGAACATTATTAAGATGCATTTGTAGGAAAGGGGTTTATGCCAAATTATTGGATTTGGACAGAACATGGAGAGATTGACGACATAGGGATTAATCAGATGGGATTCAATAATTGTGGGAAAGGTAGTTCAGGAAGTGGTGCAAATGTGGAAGAATGTGATATGTATGACATTAGCTGGGAAGACAACTCCAGAAGGTATCATGAAATGGTTTTTGATTCTGCTGGTCCAGAGAATCCTCATGTAGAGGCTAAAAACTTTTTTGATCTTCTTGAGGCAGCTCAAGAGCCTTTGTGGGAAGGTTGTGTGCACTCTCAACTATCGATAGCTGTTAGAATGCTATGTATTAAGGCCGAGGGAAACCAATCACAGGAGTCATTTAAGCAGTGGGCCACCTTAATTAGAAAAATTGCTCCTGAGGGTAGTGCCATACCTAGGGATTACTATGAGGCTAAGAAGTTAGTGCAAAAGCTTGGATTCAAGGCAATCAAAATAGATTGTTGCTCAAACAATTGCATGTTGTATCGAAAAGACGATACTGTTCTAACTAGTTGCAAGTTTTGTGAAGCACCAAGATTCAAGCCTATTTCTGATGGTGGTTGTAAGTCCAAGAGAGTTCCTGTCAGACGGATGTACTACTTACCCTTAATCCCTAGACTTCGAAGGCTTTATGTGTCAATGAGTTCAGCTCTGCACATGACATGGCACATAAAAAACCAACGTGATGATGGCGTGATGACCCATCTGTCAAATGGGGAAGCATGGAAAAGCTTTGACCGTATCCACTCTGATTTTGCTTTGGAGCCTAGAAACATTAGATTAGGTCTTTTCTCTGATGGGTTTACCCCAAATATCCAATTTAGCAAGCCTTATTCTTGTTGGCCCGTAATTGTTATTTCATACAATCTACCTCCTAGAATGTGTATGAAAGATCCTTATTTGTTCTTGACTTGCTTAATACCTGGTCCTAATAATCCTAAAGCCAACATTAATGTATTATTGGTACCCTTGATTGACGAATAAAATGAGTTGTAAAATCCTGGTGTTTTGACGTATGATATTGTAGAAAAGAAGAATTTCGTCTTAAAGGCGGCATTGATGTAGACTATCAATAATTTTTTGGCTTATGGGATGTTGTCTGGGTGGATGACACAATGAAGATTGTCATGTCCTATTTGCATGGAGGATACCAAGTCTTTTACACTATCACATGAAGGCAAGGCATCATGGTTTATTATCATCGGAGGTTTTTGCCGATAATATAAGGATGGTTTTGTCCATTGCGGTGGTTCTGTCCATTGTCATCATGGTACTGAGAAACATATGAGAAATGGAAAAATATAAGGAAAAAAGCAAGGGAGAATCGAGCGTCACTCTTAGGTGGTTCTGTCCATTGCGGTGGTTCTATTCCATTGAGCTCAACTATAGAGAGGATGGTAACATAATTTAAGTGGCTTTAGATCTTATTTAATAGACATCTATTTATGTAAAATTTTTCTTATTTTGTGTTTTATGTGGAACAGAAGAAGCAGTTGGGCCGTACACTAACCCACAAGGAAGTCTTCAAAGAAATCCACACATTTAAAAGTGACAAGTCTAAATGGGTGGACAAGCGCTCTCAATACACTCATGTGAGATATAGCATAAATGTTAAATTAATGTACATGCTGCCACTTGAATATTTATATACACACATGCATGTATGTATATATCCAACTAGGAATGCTTAATTAGTTTAGGGTGTGATTAAGTGAAAGATGAGCTGTTAAATTAATAGTTCAATTAGTGGATTGATTTGAGAGTGGAGAGCAAGAGGAAAAGGATCCAACGGTTTCAGCAGACAGCATGATCAAAATCAAACCAATCAGCAATCATAATAATGCCTTCTCATAGTAAATCACTTCTGAAATTCAATTTCATATTTTGAATTAAATTTCAAGGTTCAGAAAATGAATAGATATTAGATTATTAACATGTAGCTAGCTAGATCCAAATATGATGATTCTTCATTATTTTCCAAGTGTTGTGTGTAAAATACAAAATAGAGAGATCATACATTTAATGATTTGACATTTTTAAATCTTGTAGCGAAGGTTAAAAACATTTTTTGGTAGACATAATCAAGTCATAAGTACCATATTATTGTTAAATAGTGTACTATATTGTTTGAAACTTGATTTATATAATTGATATAATCATTGTGTAACAGGAGAAGTTTATAAAAAGTTAGCAGAAGTTCAGGCCCAACATGCCGAGGCTCAAGCACAGGGAATGGAGCTACCACCAATTAATGAAGACTTGATTTGGGAGGAAGTGTGTGGTGGGCAAAAGAAGAATCAAGTTTACAGAAAAAGGGTCATTCTTTTCAAGCTCTATCAAGTCTGGAACCACTTCTGCCAATTTTGTATCTGGAAGAGCACCTAGAAATCAAAATTTTGTTCCTAATTTGCGAGAATAGATTCATAATCTCAATGAAGAGCTTTTTCAGTGTGTTACTCAACAAACAGATGACCGTATTAGTAAGTTGTTAGATACACGCTTGACTCCTTTGGAAAAGACTCAAAAGAAGTTAGAAAAGTTGGAACGGGCAATTGGAAAGGCCAAGAAGGAAAAGCTGAAACAGAAGAGATGGAATGAGGCTTATGTTAGCTATTACGAGAAGGTTAGAGCGTCAAGTAGTTCTAGTGCAGTTCCACTACCATCGCCACCGCCGCCACCCTCAATCTCTTCGGATGAGGACTATGATGACGATGATAAGGATGAAGATGACACTGAAGACTATAGCTGATAGTTTTAGTATGGTTGAACAATATACTGAGAATTATAGTTGATGATCAACACACTTTGTTTATGTTTTGAATTATATTGACTTGCTTGTTTATAGTACTTTTATTTTAGTTTGATAATACGATGAATTTGTTTATTTTTTGAAATATTATAAATATTCGAATACAAATTAAATAAAAAGTTGTATTAAATTTATATTTATTTTGTCTGAAAACAAGTGTATTTTGTAATTGGAAAAATCTAAAAAAAAAATCTATTTTACCTTACTGACAGATTTTCTGTCTGTATTCAGAGCGTGAGAAAATCTGTCAGAAAATCTGTTGCCAATTACCAACGAAAAATCTGTCGAAAAATTCATCTGTAATTACCGACAGAAAATCCGTCAGAAAGTTCGACGTTTCAGGGAAATGGATGGAGAATTTACCAAGGGAAAATCTGTCGGTAATTGATAAAAATCCGTCGGTAATTTTTCGACGGAAAATAATCCGTCGGTAAATAATTTCCGACGAGACTTTTACAGAGGGACAAAATTCGTCGGTAATTTCATCGGTAACCAAAAATTCGTCTGTAACAAAAACTAAATCTGTCTATAAATCTATCTGTACTAATCCATTTTCTAGTTATGAGTTGCTTCAACTACATCTGAGCATCCATCCAAATCTAGACGTAAACGTGGATGTGAATCTAAGCATTATTGGACTGTTGAAGCCATATGTATATATAGATGTTTTATTAGTATTTTTAGTGTGTAGTATTTTAGTAGGTTTTATTAATATGTTGTTATTATTAAATTAAGTTCATCAATTAACACAAATGGTTCCTTTTTTGTCTCATCTATTTTGATGAGTATAAAGTTATCACGAGTCTTCGTTTGTTAATCATGAATGTGCATAATTTAACAAAACGTTTGCGATTATTGTGCATTTTGATAAAGAACATGCAGTAATAGGAGAAGACGTTGGACTCCTTGCAAGAGCTTGTGGGTAGCTAACGACTGATTGTGTTGCATTTTCAATAAGTTTTGAGAAGTAGTCTACTGTTCCAAAGACTTTTTTGAAAATCAATAGAATAGTTTTTTTTCGGTAAGATTACTTATCTTGTGTTCTTTCACCACCTTGATATTTGGACATTTTGGTAACTTGAGAAATTAAATTATGTGTATTCTATTTGCATGATTTGGAATTTTCTCATTTATTTTGATATGTGGTTTATGTAATTTAAAATCTTATTATAAAATCTTATTGTGTATTGAAGGGTTGATTTTGCATCAAAGAGAATGATGTCTTGGCCAAAAGATTTTTGCTTCGATCGCTTGGTAAAAAATCGAGATCAATATAGAATGAGTTCTACAATACAAGGTTGAGCAAAAATCAGATCATAAATAATACATCTGAAGATATCATTTCTAATCAATAGATTTTATTTGTAGAATATCATCTTAAACCCAAAACTTAGGTAATTAAACTCTTATTAATTCGTTAACTTGAATTTATTAATTTCTACTTCCCTTGATGAGTAATACTTCATTCTCAGAGTGAAATTTGGGTTTTAGTTTAATTCTTTGTTTAATTTGTAGGTATGCAAGGTCTCAGTTTGTTTCTTTTGATCTATATATAGAGACTATATTAATTAGGAAGCTAATTAAGATGTATGCTAAGCTATTGCTCCTTACAGAAATGCTAAAACATATATATATATATATATATATATATATATATATATATATATATATATATATATATATATATATTACTAGTATAATGTTATATATATTAAAGGAAAAATCTATATTGATCATCATTCAATGTTCAAGTTTTGGATGGAGAAATTAAAGAAGGGTTCATGTGACGATCGTGATAGCTGGATTATTACAAATATCCACTTAAATAATATATATTCAGTGTAGCTATGTAACCATGAATTAGGTTCATAAACCTTCTCCAATCTCCATCTATATATAATGCTACATTTCTATCTGAAGCTTTCCTTTTAATTGTGTATTCGCTATTTTAAAACTGATTCCTTCAAAAAATTATGGTGTATGATGCTACTTGTAAGACCAAAATTTTTAAAAAGTCATATTTTAAACTAATATCAAATTATATATTTATTTATAATTTTATTTTTAAAAAATTATTTTATTAAAAATAATTAAAGATAGTTTTAATTAATTGGATTTGAGATAAATTAAGATTTTTATCCAAACTTTATAATTATGAATTATTTTTCTATTTACAATTTAAAGTTTTAGAAATTCAAAACTTATGAGGTTTGGCTATTTAAAATTAGAATTTTATCTAATTTTATAATTATTGAATTATTTTTTATATTTAAATTATAAAATTAGTTTTCAAATTAAAATCCAAAATCTCCAAATTGAAATCCTAATCCTAATTGACATACATTTTCCCCTTTACCCCAAAAGAAACCCTAGCCACCACCACCCTCCATCAGTAAACAAAACACAAACACACACCTAGCAAAAAGAAAAAAGAAAGAAACAGAAAAATTGTTATTATTTTCGGTCATGTCTTCTTCTTTTTCGAAAATTTCTGTCAGATTTTCTCTAGAGAGTTATGCTTTAGCTTTCCTTAGCTTCCTCTTCAGAGTCCTTTCAGGTTCAGGATCAGCTTCAACAAGAATGTTCTTATCCTTGTTCCTGCTCATATGAAAAAAGAAGAAAACAGAAAAGAAAATATGGAATCCTCTATGTCACAGTAAAAGAGAAGAAGGGGAGGACCGGAGAGGGAAGAGAAGAGGAAGGAAGGGAGGTGGCGCCGGTGGGCGTCACTGCCACCGTCGCCGCCGGCGTGTCGCCACCAGAAAGTCAGAACCGAGGAGAGAGAGAGAGAGAGAGAGAGAGAGAGAGCAGCAGCAGCAGAACCGAGAGAGAGAGGTCGTCGCTGCTGCCATTGAGCTCGCCGTCGTCCTCACCACATTGCCGTTGTCGTGCTCGCATGCATGAAGGATTCCCGTCGCCGCCGCCGCTGCCCGTGAAGCCCTCGCCGTTGCAGGTCAGATCTGAGGCAAGAAAGAAGACTGTGAAGGAGGAGGGAACCGCGCTGCACAGTCGCCGTTGTCCCTGCTCGACGCCGCCGCCCATTCTGAGTCCGCGTTTTCGTCGTCGCAGAAGGGAGCCAGGATCACCTTCGTCCATGGGTGAAGCAAAGCAGAGAGATCTGCGAGGATGGGAGGGCCGCTACCAGTCCAGCCGCCGCGCCCAGTTGCCGTTCGGGTCGCCGGCGCCGTCCTTGTCCAAATCCCCGCCAGATCAACCACTGCCGAAGCTTCTGGCCGAGCCTCTGCCGCCAAGAACGCCTCCGTAGCAGTTGAGATCCACTGTCGGTAAGGGTTTTAAGTTGAGTTTCCTTTCCGTTGAGTTTCTGGAAACTTCATCGTCGCAGCATGTTGTTCAGGTCGCTGTTGCCGCTTGGGGTTGACTGCCAGAGCAGCCGCCAGACCGGTTTAGAGACCGCCGCCGCTCTGTTTTCTTTTACAGTTCGAGTTCTGTATGTTGCATGTCACTTTTAAGCTGCTGTGAGTGCTACAAAAGTGATCAGGGACTGAGTTTACGGTTGCTGCTAGTTTCGGATTGAGAGAAAATGCTTCGTTGATGCGTTTTGGGTTATGGTTTTCACGAGTCGAGGTAGGGACTTTTCTAAAAACTAATTTATATTAAATCGGAATTGTTATAAATAGATATGATGTGCGAAATGTAATTTCTAGCGATTATGTAAGTCTTATGAATGGTCTGATTTGTCTTGGATGAATATGTTGCGTGTTTGATTGAAATAATGTCTGATTTAGTTAAAATAGAGATTTCTGATTGGTTTGATTTGAAATGATTTTAATGTTTGAAAGTATGGATTTGGTTTTATTGGAAAGTGATTTGGTCTTGAACCCGTTGGAGAGGGTTGATGATTGGTTTAGTTGGGACCCAAAAAGGGTGGCAAAGTCCAAGTTTTAGGGGAGGTGATGTCGAATTTTCTATAAAAACTAAAACTTTGTTTGAAATGTTATTTAGAAAAGTTTTAAATTTGAGAACTTGTATTAGATGATTTATTAAAAAAATGGTTATGTTTCGAATTTAATTTATTTGAGAAAAACATATATTTTGAGTTCGATTTATTCAGAAAATGATTACTTTACGATTTTAAATTACCTAAGAAAAGTATTATGTTCTAAGATCGATTTTATATAAAAAGGGCTTATGTTTTGAGTTGGACTTAAGGATTTCATTTAGATGAGCTTTAATGAATTTACAAGAAATTGGACTTTGACTAAATGATGCCGTTTTGTCATGTTTTGGAAAAAGTTGAAAGAATTGGTTTCAATAATGAAATTGAGATTGGATCTTGGGTTTTAAATTGGTTTGGAACTTCTAAATTCAGATGGTTTAGTTTTGATTTGGTTTAGAAACTCCCTTTGCATAATTCAAATTAAGAACACCATGATTTTAAAAAAAAATTTACTAAAATTGAGAAAATAAAGTTGGTTGCTTTTCCCTAAAGTCTTGAGACTCTACTGAGGCATTTTATGGCCAAATCCTGATTTAGAATGATTTTTGAAATAAGACATTGAGTCTGATTGATTGTGGATATTATCGAGATTGATGAGTTATTGTTCGGTAGGCATAAGGACCGGGTTCGTCCCGCTTGCGCTGAGTTGTAAGCATAAGGCCGGGTTTGTCCCGCTTATGTTGAGAGATTTATTATTGATAAGATATTGTTTGGTGGGCGTAAGGGCCAAGTACGTCCCGCTTATGCTGAGAAATGTGAGGTCGGAGGTAGAGTATCCCGCTCACATCCTTTCGGATCACAGGAGTGTGCAGGCACTGACATCCTGGACCGTGTGGTGGGCACGTTATCCCAGAGGATTCCCATTTATACGTGACCGAAAGGCAACATTCCCATGGGAATGTGTCGGGTTGGCAATTGAACCGACAATGTGATATCACAACCAGTAGGACAGACATTCATCATTTGCATCTTTGTGACATTGTTTAGGTGTGCATATTGTAATTGGTTTGCCTATGTGAATACTTATGTTAACTGCTAAATGTTATACTTGTTGTAATTTCTCTTGATTGTGCTTGAACCACATTAATTGTGATTGTGTTTGAATTGATTGGTTTGTGATGAATTGGTTGATGACTGAGTTATTTGGGCCGGGGGCCGTGTTGGATTGGATGGGTCTGAGGCCGTGATTGGTATGTTTGAGGTCTAGTTCTGTATAAAGTATCTGACTGGTTCAGTATGGACTTAATGAACCTATACCTGGAATATGATGATCATTTATACCGCGTAGGTAACTGCTTTTATGTTGTTGTCTAGTAAAGTATGAAAAAATCAAACTCTTACAGCATAGGTTTAATTGAACCTATGCTTGGGACATGTTGGTCATTCATACTGTTTAGGAAAAACTTGTGAACTTTTACAAGGAAAAAGGTTTTTGATTTTGAGAAATTTATCAAGAATCCTTTAAAAAGGATTTTTGGATTTTTAAATGTGAACCTAAGTGCTTTGAGAATGTACATAAGACGAACAATGATCACTGTACCTTAAAAATAGTTTTATTTTACATATCTTGTTATAGCAATTCTGTAACCTTATAGTTGGAACCCTTTCAAGGACAATGTTCTCACTCCCCTACAGGTTTTTCCTTTTCAGGATATGGACGACGAAGTTTCATAGGAGTTTATTTCTGTTATTCGGTGTTTTGTATTATCTTAGTTATTTTTTTTTTATTTTTTTCCTCGCCTTTATCTTTATCAATTTTTTAAGAGGGGTAGGAATTGATGATATGTATGCTTGTAAGTTTATTCTTATGTATATATATAATATTGAAGTATTGTATCTGGTCTGTATATATATATATATATATATATATGTGTGTTTTCAATGGAAAAGTGTTCTTACAAGGATATGCGATTTTAAGTTTTAAACAGGCTCATATTTTAGTATTAAATATATTTAGAGTTGTCATAATATCCAAGCTATCAGAGTGGCGCAGCCGGAAGCGTGACGTTCTGATAGTGAGGGTGTTACATTTTGGTATCAGAGCAGTCTTTCCTGTAGAGCCTGAGGAATGGACTGACTATACTTCAATTGCATACTCTAAGCGTTTGTCATGTAATAGTGTTGTTAGAATAACGAGAATTAGAGCTTTTTTGTACATCACAGTCTATTGATTAATGCCGTTAGTCTTGCATTGCATAATTCCTGGTATTAAGTTTGGCCGGCTTAAAACTAGTGAATTATGTATATGAGAGCACTAATGAGTTGTCATAGGCGATATACAAGTAATAGGTAACACGATTCGTGGGTTTTTGGGAATGTCAGAAACTATTTCTCGAGATTATTCAGTTATGTAACTTGAATTCTGTTCGAGTCGACTTGTTATTTCATAGCCTAATTTGATTGTTCTTGTTTGCTAATCCTTTTGAAAAGTAGTTTGATTTTCCAACCCTATTCCTCTATCATATGCAATCTTGTTTGATCCTAATTGCATATGCCTGCTTGTAATCCTTGGTGTATCTGTCTTTCTCTGTTTAAACTCTTCTTCTTGATTCATGTATTTTTTGACATAACTTTGAACTTGTCTCGATGCAGTATGCCTTTCTAAGTTCTTATTCCAAGTTCCTCTTTAAAAGAAATTGTGATTCAGTTTTTCTCTTATTTGACTATATTTATAACCAATTTTCAAATTTTTATAAAATCGCTTTTGACTCGATATGCACTTATATGTATAAAATTTTGAAAATTCCTTATACAGTTTAAAAACTATTTATTTCTAATACCTCGCCTGTTCTTTTACTGGTTTATAGAAATACACTTATTTTAAATACAATTTGACTTTCCTAATAATTTTACTACAGTCCCTATGCATATCTTTATTTGATTATGTACATAAGTATTTTTCAAAATTCTAGAAAGAAGATTTTTCGCTTTTATTCCGGTTGATTTTCATTTGATAAACTTTACCTAAATTATTTTAATTTAAACTTGGTTTAGCATAACATATTATTTATGCAATTGTTGTTCTTTTGAAAATTTGGACTCATATCTCTCCTTCTGAGAACGGACCAATTTCTTCTTAAACTTTTCAATTCTATAGATGCCATACCTGATCCTATTTTTAATTATTTTTTTACATCTTGTGAACATTACCATTGATCTCAGTTTCTTCTTTTCTTTTAAATCTCATTCTTATTTGAGTCAGCTTGATTTGTCTCAACTTAGTACATTGTTGATCCTCTTATTGTTTTCACCAAAGTTCTTCGGTCAGAGTTTATTTCTTGAGGATTTTCTATTGATTGACTTGTCTCTCGTTGCAAGTTTTGTATTCTTTTGGATCGATTGAAAGCTTGTTCGAAGTCTCATACCTAGTGGATCTTGTTTGAACTCTTTTGATTTAAGATCCTTTATTGTAGGGCTTGACTCCTTTTTAGGTACATCCTAATCTTTTTGAATGTTCTTGTGAGGTGGTGATTTCAAGTATACTCTCAGAGTTTTATTTTGAACCTTTTCAAAGAAGTTTTGATTTCTTTTTAAAAGAAATTGTAAATTAAGTTTTTCTTTTACTCGATTGTAATTGGAACTATTCTTTAAGTTTTGATAAAGTTATTTTGAATTTAGCAGATGCACTTCTCTATATCCCTAAAAACATGTGTATTTCAAAACTTTGCCTAGAAGTTTCTTTTATGAATTTTGGGTTTTGTATGGTCAAAATGTAATTGAAATGGTTTTGGATGAGGAATGTGATAAATTTGAGTTTAAAAGTTTTTGATAAAAGTAGATTTTGGGTGAACTTTGATGGATCATATCTCGAGTTACAGTTTTTGAAATTAAATGATTTTTATATCAAATTAAAGATAATAAAGAGCTTTAAAACGGTATAGATTTTGTAGAAAAAGATATGATCGTCAGAAGTTGGTGTCAGAAATCTGAATTCTGTAATGTTGCAGATTTGTGGTATGAGTGTGCACGCACACTGCTGTGCGCGTGTTCTGAACAGTAGCTATGTTTTGACTTGTGCGTACATACAGCCTTGTATACACGCACACCCTGTGAATTTTTGAAAACGTGCGTACGCACACACTCGTGCGCACGCGCACACAGGGAGATGCATTATGTTGAGAGCGCTAGCACACTTAGGTGCGCACATACACCCTGAAAAATTTGCAATCTATGCATATGCACAAGCCTTGTTTTTTTTCTTTTTCAAAAAATAAATTTCTGTTTTTAATCATTGTACCTTCCCGGTAAATGTATTAAACCTTGTGAGCATCATCGCTGGCTTTAGTTAATCTTCTTCTATGATTTTATACTTTTAACTTAGCTTGATTTTATTTTAAACTACTGTCTTGCTTTTCTTTTTAGTGTTCCTATCAGTTATCTCCGATTCGGGAGTCATCCTTGAGGTTGTTAAACTGAATTTCTTTCCAATACTCATGATTGTACATCCTTGTTTACTTGTAGTTTTAGCAGTTTTTTCAAAACTCTTGCGGAGATTATCCTTGTTGCTTGTCCTTTTTTTTCAAAGTCTTTTATCTTTTTGAATAAACTCAAGAATTGTTTTATTGTCACGTGCGATCTTTAGGTATAGTAATGCGATGCGTTAGTTCTTTAGAATGTGGTTTGTGGTTATGGAAGGGGGAGCAGTAAGTGTCCGATGTTATGAAAAGTTGTGGGAGTTTCGTTTCTCGCAGAAGAGTTTGCGGATGTTAGGCTTGTGACCGGTTATGGGGTTGTAAAGTGATTGATGGAATTAGGAAGTTGATGCTTTGAAAGGGGTACGAGATCTGTGAGTGAACGTTATATCTGTTGTTACATACCAACCTGCTTTGTAGCCTTTTTTCCATGTTAACCACCGCTTTGCTTTGTGAACGTCTATCTTGACTTGCACCTTATTTTGTTCCTCCAAGATTTTGTAAAGTTTTGAAACCATATAACCTTTTTGCATCGAGCCTATCTTGTATCTTTCACCTTACACTATATCTTACCCTTATATTTAAATCTTATGGTTATTCAGTATTTGAAATTTTATATATATATATGCTAAGATTTCTTACTTTCCTAAAAGGTATTTAAAAAGTAGAGTGCTAAGTCTATGTATTATCTTATGTAATACTTTAATTTTTGAGGATGAAAAATTTTATAAGGTGGATGGAATGTACGACCCAAGACTTTTGAAAAGTCCTATTTTGAACTAATCTCAAACCATATATTTATTTACAGTTTTATTTTCAGGAAATTATTTTATTGAAAATAATTAAAGGTAGTTTTGATTAATTGGATTTGAAATAAATTAAGATTTTTATCCAAACTCTATAATTATGGATTATTTTTCTATTTACAATTTAAAATTTTAAAAATTCAAAAATTATGAGGTTTGGCTATTCAAAAATAGAATTTTATCTAATTTTATAATGATTAAATTATTTTCTATATTTAAATTATAAAATTAGTAGTTGTAAAATGATAAGATTTTCATAGGATAATATTTGTATATAATTAAATACTTTAAGTTTTGTTAATAGAGAAAATTAATTATATTGTATTATATTTTCAATTAAAGTATTTGAATGAAAACCTAGTAATTTGATACAATAAATAATATTTTTAAAGTAATTTTAAGGATTCAATTAGTTTTCAGATTAAAATCCAAAATTCCCAAATTGAAACCCTAATCCTAATTAACATACATTTTCCCTTTTACCCCAAAAGAAACCCTAGCCACCACCACCCCTCCATCAACAAACAAAACACAAACACACACACCCAACAAAAAGGAAAAAGAAAGAAACAGAAAGGAAAAAGAGAAGAGGGGGAGGACCGGAGAGGGAAGAGAAGAGAAGAGGAAGGAAGGGAGGTCGCACCGGTGCGCGTCACTGCCATCGTTGCCGCCGGAGTGAACCGCCAGGAAGTTAGAACCAAGGAGAGAGAGAGAGAGAGAGAGCAGCAGCAGCAGCAGCACCGAGAGGGAGAGGTCGCCGCTACTGCCATCGAGTTCGCTGTCGTCCTCACCGCATTGCCGCAGTCGTGCTTGCATGCATAAAGGAAGCCCGTCACCGCCGCCCATGAAGCCCTCACCGTCGCAAGTCGGATCTGAGGTGAGAAAGAAGGCCGCTAAGGAGGAGGGAACCGCGCTGCACAGTCGCCGTCGTCCCTGCTCGACACTGCCGTCGTCATTATCGTGCACTGCTGCTGCGCATGTCACCGCCGCCACCTCTGAGTCCACGCCGTCGTCATTGCAGAAGGGAGCCAGGATCACCGTCGTCCATGGGTAAAACAGAGGAGAGAGATTCGCGAGGAAGGTAGGGCCGCGGCTAGTCCAGCGGCCACGCCCAGTCGCCGTTCATCTCGCCGGTGCCGTCCTTGTCCGAACCCCCGTCAGATCAGCTGCTGCAGAAGCTTCTAGCCGAGCTTTTGCCGCCAGGAATGCCTCTGCCACCGTTGAGATCCGCTGCCGGTAAGGGTTTTAAGTTGAGTTTCCTTTCCGTTGAGTTTCGGGGAACTTCATCGTCGCTGCATGTTGTTCAGGTCGCCGCTGCCGCTTTGGGTTGAATGCCGGGGCAGCCGCCAGACCGGTTTAGAGACTGCTGCCGCTCTGTTTTCTTTCACAGTTCGAGTTCTATATGTTGCATGTCGCTTTTAAGCTGCTGTGAGTGCCGCGAAAGTGATTAGGGACTGAGTTTGCGGTTGCTGTTGGTTTCGGGTTGAGAGAAAAGGTTTCGTTGATGCGTTTTGGTTATGGTTTCCACGAGTCGAGGTAGGGACTTTTCTAAAAATTAATTTATATTAAATTGGAATTGTTATAAATAGATATGATGTGCGAAATGTAATTTCTAGCGATTATGTATGTCTTATGAATGGTCTGATTTGTCTTGGATGAATATGTTGCCTGTTTGATTGAAATAATGTCTGATTTAGTTAAAATGGAGATTTCTGATTGGTTTGATTTGAAATGATTTTAATGTTTGAAAGTATGGATTTGGTTTTATTGGAAACTGATTTGGTCTTGAACCCGTTGGAGAGGGTTGATGATTGGTTTGGTTGGGGCCCGAAAAGGGTGGCAAAGTCCAAGTTTTAGGGGAGATGCTGTCGAATTTTCTGTAAAAACTGAAACTTTGTTTGAAATGATATTTAGAAAAGTTTTGAATTTGAGAACTTGTATTAGATGATTTATTAAGAAAATGGTTATGTTTCGAATTTAATTTATTTGAGAAAAACATATATTTTGAGTTCGATTTATTCAGAAAAGGATTACTTTACGATTTTAAATTACCTAAGAAAAGTATTATGTTTTAAGATCGATTTTATATAAAAAGGGCTTATGTTTGGAGTTGGACTTAAGGATTTCATTTAGATGAGATTTAATGAATTTACAAGAAATTGGACTTTGACTAAATGATGCCGTTTTGTGATGTTTTGGAAAAAGTTGAAAGAATTGGTTTCAAGAATGAAATTGAGATTGGATCTTGGGTTTTAAATTGGTTTGGAACTTCTAAATTAAGATTGTTTAGTGTTGATTTGGTTTAGAAACTCCCTTTGCGTAATTCAAATTAAGAACACCATTATTTTTAAAATTTTTTTTACTGAAATTGAGAAAATAAAATCGATTGCTTTCCCCTAAAGTCTTGAGACTCTACTGAGAAATTTTATGGCCAAATCCGGATTTAGAATGATTTTTGAAATAAGACATTGAGTCTGATTGATTGTGGATATTATCGAGATTGATGAGTTATTGTTTGGTAGGCGTAAGGACCGGGTTCGTCCCGCTTGCGCTGAGTTGTAAGCATAAGGGCCGGGTTTGTCCCGCTTATGTTGAGAGATTTGTCATTGATAAGATATTGTTTGGTGGGCGTAAGGGCCGGGTACGTCCCGCTTATGCTGAGAAATGTGAGGTCGGAGGCAGAGTATCCTGCTCACATCCTTTCGGATCACAGGAGAGTGCAGGCACTGACATCCTGGACCGTGTGGCGGGCACGTTATCCCACAGGGTTCCTATTTATACGTGACCAAAAGGAAACATTCTCATAGGAATGTGTCGGGTTGGCAATGGAACCGACAATGTAATATCACAGCCAGTAGGACAGACATTCATCATTTGCATCTATGTGACATTGTTTGGGTGTGCATATTGTAATCAGTTTGCCTATGTGAATACTTATGTTAACTGCTAACTGTTATACTTGTTGTAATTACTTTTGATTGTGCTTGAACCACATTAATTGTGATTGTCTTTGAATTCATTGGCTTGTGATGAATTGGTTGATGACTGAGTTATTTGGGCCGGAGGCCGTGTTGGATTGGATGAGTCTGAGACCGTGATTGGTATGTTTGAGGTCTAGTTCTGTATAAAGTATCTGACTAGTTCAGCATAAACTTAATGAACCTATGCTTGGAACATGATGATCATATATACCGTGTAGATAACTGCTTTCATGTTGTGGTCTAGTAAAGTATGAAAAAATCAAACTCTTACAGCATAAAGTAAATTGAACCTATACTTGGGACATGTTGGTCATTCATACTGTCTATGAAAAACTTTTGAACTTTTACAAGGAAAAAGGTTTTTGATTTTGAGAAATTTATCAAGATTCCTTTAAAAAGGATTTTTGGATTTTTGAATGTGAACCTAAGTGCTTTGAGAATGTACATAAGACAAACAATGATCACTATACCTTAAAAATAGTTTTATTTTACAGTATCTTGTTATAGCAATTCTATAACCTTATAGTGAGAACCTTTTCAAGGACAATGTTCTCACTCCCTTACACGTTTTTCCTTTTCCGGATATGGACGACGAAGTTTTAGAGGAGTTTATTAGTTGTTCTGTTATTCGGTGTTTTTGTATTATCTTAGTTATTTTTTTTCCTCGCGTTTATCTTTATCAATTTTTTAAGAGTGATAGGAATTGATGATATGTATGCTTGTAAGTTTATTGGTATATATATATAGTGTTTTTACAAGGATATGAGGTTTTAAGCTTTAAACAGGCTCATATTTTAGTATTGAATATATTTAGAGTTGTCGTAATATCCAAGCTATCAGAGTGGCGCAGTCGAAAGTGTGACGTTCTGATAGTGAGTGTGTTACACTACTATGGTCTTAAGCCTTTATTAGTATATCGACTAGTATTTTTACTCGTAATAATATTATGGAAATATAAATTTTTTAAAATTACGGTCCACTTTATCCTGACAGTATAGATTATACATGATATAAAAATTTTATAGAATCAAACTACTTTTACAAAAAAGATTGTAGGTTGACAAAAGTCTCCGGCTAAGAAGACCAATGTCTCTGCAGATAAAAAAAATCAAATAATAAGTTTTTTAGTTATTATTTTTATATGAAAAAGTCTAATTTTTTATTAATAATTAATTTTAACATTCGTTATGTAAAATTTGAAACAATTTAACGTGTATATTTTTACATTTAATTAGGTATTAAGTCTGTTGCACAAATAGAAATAATTAATTTTTATATTTGTTATTTAAAAATAATATTTTTTCTCTCTATGTATATAAAAATATAATTAGCTATTAGCTTAAAAAATTATATTGATAGTTATAAAATTAACTCAAAGTTAATTTTTTTTTAATAATTGAATCTTCATTCTAACTTTTAATTATATCATTAGTATTCTCTCTAAATTATATGTAATAAATATTTGAAAGAAGAGAAATAAAAATATAGATTAGAAAGATAAGCCGTGAAAATTTAAAACTAATTAAAAAGCTAAAAAATATAATAATAATAATAATAATAATAATAATAATAATAATAATAATAATAATAATAATAATAATTTTAATTTTAATTTTTTTTGAATTATATTATTTTGTTAATTTTGTTTTCTATTGAACAGAAAGGTAGAAAAAATAGAAAGATAAAGATGAAGAATGAAAGTGAGAGTTTGTTAATTTTGAAAGAAAAAATTTTATTTTAATTGTAAAAAAAAATATCGGATGACATATTTTGATTTATCAAATTACTAATATAAAATATAATTAATTATATATAGAATGAAAATGGTAAAGAGAAATAGAAAAATAGAGAGAGGTAGATGAGAGAATTTAGGAAGGGAGTTTATTAATTTTAGAAAAAAATATTTTCTCTCAATTTTAATAAGAGAGTGTCATGCATGTGACACATTTAGTTATTAAATTAGATAGTAATATATAATATATAATATAGGTATATTTCAATTTCAATTTTAATTTTAATATTTTAATTTTAATTTTCATGCAATTAAAGAATGTCATGTTGCAAATTTTGATTGTCAAATTTGTAATTAGTCATTGATAATGATATATAAAAGAGATAGAGTGGTTCAAGGAATGAGAAAAATAGAGAAAGGAAGATGGAGGAGGGAAAACTCTTTAATTTTGGAGAGAAAGATTTGATTTCAATTGTAATAAAAAAGTGACATGTGGAAAAAGAATTCTTTAATTTTTGAAGGAAAAGATTTGATTTCAATTACAATGAGAGGGTGACATATGACAAATTTTGATTGTAAAATTAGTAAGAAGGAGGGGAGAATTTTTTAATTTTAAAGGAAAAAATTTAATTTCAATTGCAATGAGAAAGTAACATATGACATATTTTAATTATAAAATTAGTAATATATAATAGATAAATGTTAGAAATTGATGGTACTTTTTAGAAGAAAAATAAGAGTTACTTAAAATCATAAGGGGATAATCATAAGTCAAACATAAAATTAATATTTTAAAATAATATACCGCCAAAAGGTACTTAAAGCACCTTTGGTAAAAATAGCAAAACATAGAGACAGGTTAAGTTTCTATTTCATAACAATGTCTATTTTTTCTAACTCTAAAAGTCACTTTTATTTCTTCCAGAATCTCTATAAGAGGAATTAAAAAATTCAACATAAACAAATGATTCCTCGTATTTCAGGTGCTAAGTTAGTAGCATGAAAAAAGACTGAATTATTAATTTTTCTTACATAATCAGTTTTTATTTTTATTTTTGAACTTCTTTTTTATTCTTATGAATATATATTTTAAATTTAGATAAAATAAATCAAAGAAGAGATCACTCGAGTTGAAATGTGGGATATTACCCACAAGAAAAAATATGGAAGTTATGTGAATGATGAGGTTAAAGAGATAGAAGTAAGGCTAAAGTGTAATAAATTGCTTGGTTAAATTTATTTTGTATTGTCCAAGTTAATAGTTTGACCAGTTTAATTGTTAATTATTAACCCTGTTTGATTTTTTTTCTTTCTTTGTTTATATATATAGGAGAACATTGAAGCACATAGCACTCAACAATCAATGAATTTAACGGGTAACTCTCCTCTTAATGCTCTTGGAGTGGTTCTTGAAAAAAAATCCTGATCGTGATCGAGATTTAAGCATGGGGGTTGTCCTAAAAGTGGCTTTCAAGAACACTATTACGAGGATTACTCATATTAACTTAGGCTATTCAAATGTGCAAAAAAAAAAAGTTGGATATTGTCAAGGCACAATTGCAAGCACTAGTTTCTCATATTGTTTCTAAAGAAAGACGTAAAATTTTAGAACAATTGGTTATGATATTCCCTAATCAACAAACTTCACAGGTAAAAATACAACCTTTATTTTTTTTATGCTTTATCTTTTTACAATGAACTTGTTCTTATTTTATTTTTGTAACTTTTTGGTATGTGAAGCTGAATCTGAATTAAAATAGGATTACTAAAAATACACATAATCACTATAAGAAAAATGTTGAAAACCGTCACTATTGGATTTAGCGTCAGACGTTAGCGGTGAGTTTTTCATTAGATTTACCGTCGGAATTGATAATAAATTCGTCACTCTAAATATTACCGTCGGAGTTGGCATTCCAATGGTAACGTCAACGATAAAAATTAGAGGGTAAAAATAAATTCTGGTGCGCTAGCTACCGTCGGATTTACAGGTGAGTAAATTCAATGCTGAACCTTGTTTAGTGAAATGTTGCGTTTTGATTACATGCACCGCGTTACTGTGGGATTAATCCGTCAGTAAGTCCGACGATAATCGTGCCCTAAATTCTAACTGTGAACCCTCTTCCCCTGCATTTTGAAATTGGTTTCTCTTTCTAATCTCTCACCTTCCTCTCTCTAGCCCCTGCTGCCGCCGCAAAGTCCGCTACCCTGCTAGGCCGCCACCGCTGCTCGAAACTTCCCTTCTATGTTCTCTATTCCCGCTGCTACTTTCCTGTCGCCGCTAGAAAGGCCGCCCCCACCACTGATCGAACTACCCATTTCTGTTCCAAGTCTTCTCTCTTCCCTCTTCTAATTAGTTTAATTAGATTAATTTATGTTTTAGTTGATTTTAGGTGGTTAGGAATTTTCATTGAATCTATTTTTCACGCTGTTTAATTTCTACTTAGTTAATCTTAATTTTATTTAGTTAGTTGATTTTTAATAATTAGTTTAGATAGATTAATTCCTATTGTAAATTGATTTTAGGTGGTTAAGTTAGGATACTTTATTTAGATTGATAGGTTCCGATATCTGCTTTATGTGTTTGGAATTGCTATTTGAGATTGCCGATTCTTGTTGGTGGGATTATTTGAATTGGTTTGAATCTTTAATTCTGTATTTTACTATTAATTTGGCTGAAGAATTGTTATTGAATTTGTTTGAGCAATGCTTAACTGTTTTGATGATTCGCTGGTTGATGTTGCTTTGTTAGGAAATTACTATTTTAATGCTTATTTTGTTGATTCATATTGCTACTAGAACTGCTGGTTTATGCTGATTAATTACAGCATTTTGTCATATGCATTGCTAGTGATATTTCATCATGTTATTTTGTGCTTTCTTGAGTTTGTATAGGATAATTTTTTGGATTGCTAGAATGCTTGATAAACTCATATTTTATGACGTATTTTGTGCTCAATTTAAGTGATTTATACAATCCTTCACCCACTTATTCATGTAAATTGCATGGTTTTACATTCCCTTTCTTATTATGTGATATATGTGAAAAACATGTTTCCTATGCTTTAAAAATATTAATTTTAATTACCCTTTATTACCATTCGATGCCGTGATTTGTGTGTTAAGTATTTGCAGATCTCCTAAGGCAGGAATGACTTAGAGGACAGAAAGGAAACATACAAAAATGGAAGGAAAGCACAAAAATGGAGTTTTGAAGAAAAGGGCAGCGAAGCAAACGCATGGACGACGCAGCCGCGTGCCTAGCGCGAAAAGGCAGCGACGCGAACGCGTGACTGACGCGGACGCGTGCCTTGAGTAGAATGCAAATGACGCGTACGCGTGACCGAAGCGAACGCGTGACAAGGAAAACTCCCAGATGACGCGACCGCGTGACCCACGCGGACGCGTGACAGACGCCACATGCAGAAACTGCAGAAAACGCCCCAGCAATTTCTGAAACCCTTTTTGCCCAGATCCAAGTCTAGAAAACACGGATTAGAGGTTATAAAGTGGGGGAATGCATCCATTCATGAAGAGGTCTTCCATTATTCACTTTTCATAATTTATATGTAGTTTTTAGAGAGAGATGTTCTCTCCTCTCTCTTAGGATTAGGATTTTAGGATTTCTATTAGTTTAGTTCAATTCATCTTCAGTCATAGGTTCAATATTCCTTTTACTTTATATTTTTCTTTTACTTTCAGATACTTTAATGCTTTCATTTGTTGATTACTTATGTTGCCAAATTGGCTTACGAACCATTCATGTTAGGATTTTCTTTATTTAATATAAATTGAGCTATTTCACATTTATGATTCTTATTTAGCTTTTTATATTCTTGGCTTTAATTGATTAATTGGAGACTCTTGAGTTATCAAACTCATCGTGATTGATAATTGTTATTTTTGTTAATTGAATTGAATTCCACTAACTCTAGTCCTTTCTTAGGAATTGACTAGGACTTGAGGATCAAACTAATTAGTCCACTTGATTTTCCTTTGCTTTAGTAAAGGTTAACTAAGTGGGATTAGAACTCAATTCTCATCACCATCGATAAGGATAACTAGGATAGGGCTTCCGAATTTTCGTACCTTGCCAAGAGTTTTATTAGATATTAATTTATTAATTCCTGCAATTTATTTTCCTTGTTCAAACCTTTTAAAACCCAAAATTCTACTTTTTCCGTAGCTAATAATAAATCATACTTCCCTGGAATTCCTTGAGAAGACGACCCGAGGTTTGAATACTTCGGTTTATAAATTTTATTGGGTTTGTTACTTGTGACAACCAAACGTTTGTACGAAAGGATTTTCTGTTGGTTTAGGAGCTATACTTACAACGCGATTATATTTGTGAATTTCTTTACCGATAGAAAAACCAGTTTGTCAAAATGGCGCTGTTGCCGGGGAATTGCAAACGTGTGTCTTATTATTGGTTATTGTAAATATTTTTCTTTTGCTTGTTTATTTGTTTCTGTTTTCATTTTTAATTCTTATTAGCTACCATGAATTCTCACCCCTATCGCTTTGAGTTTGGTTCTAATATTGTTGAAGAGAATGAAAGCTATAGCAGGAACATGCATCAAGGTCAGGGCAATCAAGGATGGATGGAGTCACGAGGACTTGATTAACCCTTTAGGCAACAACACCCTCCACAGTATCACAGACGATGACCATTCTACAATGCATGCCAAGGCAATAGATACAGTAGATCCCTTTGTAATTACCAACAAGTTCCAGCCTGTGCTTATGAATCACCCTTTCAACATAACTTTGAACCACCACACTCACAAGTTTCTTTTCACCATTCACCACCGTATGACCCTTATCCACCACAATTCCAATCTAATTACTCCCAAGAACCACCACCACAACATTCACCATCCCCATATCCTTATCAAGAAGAACCACCTCTGTATTATGAGCCCTCTCTCCCAACCAATGAACCCTCATATCCACCCCAATCTGCAATGGATGACGAACTTCGTGTTCTTCTTCAAGGGCAAGCGAAGATGCAAAGGGACGTGCTGGAACTCACTACTGTCTTAACCGAGGTGGTAAATAAATTAGCTTCCCAACATCTGAGCACTCAGAGTACTCCCATGGCTACATGTGGGGAATCAAAAGAAGAGCGTAGCATGAAGGAGGCACTAGAAACTTCGGTGGACAATGAGGAGCATAGCTTTGTATTGGAACAAGTGGAGAAAGCCATAATAGTTGTAGAGGAAGAAGTGGTTGAAGATTTAGGAGATGCTGAACCTCCATGGAATCGAGAACTGTAAAGGATTTTGCTGAGAAGTTTGAAACTGATGCCAAGGAGGATAGTGCACAACCTCCAATGCATATACCTTGTGAAAAATTGGACGGAACAGACCAAGAAGTTGATTCCATGGGCAGTAATGATCATGAATCAAGCTCTCCTAGTCACGAACTCACATCCGCAACTGAACTCCTTGAGCCTGAAGAACCTTATCCAAGTAAATACGAAGATGATGTCGAGGTAGATTTCTCTCAACCTCCAATGTATGACTTGAGTGATGAGGAAGACATAGAAGACTTTGATCAGGACGCAGTTGCAGCTGAAGAATTTTGCAAGGAAGTGGAGGAATTCACAGAAGAATTCACAGAACCACTGGAAACACCTATCCCAAGGCCCTTACCACCTAATACAAGCTTCAAGTGGGTACAATCCTTAACCTTTGTCTTTACTTTTCCACTTGAATATGGTTTGCTTGAAACAGATGGCCAGCTTAGAGCTCTATGCGGCTTTAAGAGTAAGAGGGGAATGGCTCGTACTCAGAGCTGATGTGCAAGATTCAATAAGGTTCCACGCTTCAATTCGAAGTGCACGGAATGGTATCAAGTTCAATTAAATAGGTCTCGGAAGATGTTTGGTCATCTTGGTGAGAATACAATTTCTAAACCGCCTGGATGGAAGAATATAGAACAAGACAAAGGCAGATTTAAAAGCAAAGTTTGGGATCCTGGAATCTATTCTGACATTTGTCACCCCGGGAGCCTGAGAATCTGTTTGAAGCTGCTCAAAAGCTTTACATGCCTAGTTTGGGACCCCGGAGGCTGTTGGCATTCCAAACATTGGTGGAGATTTCTGGATGAATTTAAGCACAAGCCACCATAACAGGAAGCTCATCAAATGTCCAACTTAAGGACTTTAACTAAAAGTGCTAGGTGGGAGACAACCCACTATGGTATGATCGTTTCTTTTTCAATTTTATTTCGTGTTGTTTGTTTTTATTTTATTTTATTTTCATTGAACCTGGAAGTATTCATAGCATCTACATTAGCACTGCATATTGCATACTGCATAATTGCATAAAAAAAAGAGATCACCCCACGCGAGCGCGCAGGCCACGTGTGGGCGTGAGAAGGAAATCGGCGTAAAGATCCAATGCCCAGAAAGCTGGGCTGGAATCGTGTGGCTGGTGTGCGTTTAGCACAAAATGGCCCACGCGTTTGCGTTCCTGATGCAAACGCGTCACTCCCAAAACACTCATCCCACGCGAAAGCGTGAGCGACGCGTGGATATTATGGCCCCCAAAATGGAAACAGAGAGTTACGCTGAAACGACGCTAGAAGTGTGCGTCTAGCACAATTTACAGCGACGCGTTCGCGTGCCTCACGCGTCCATGTCACCCATCTTTTACCCAACCCATGCAACTGCGTCGATCACGCGACCGCGTCAAACCCATTGCACCCTAGTCACGCGATCGCGTGGATTCAAAATAACTAACCCCCTTCACGCGAAACCTTACCCGTTGTGCCCCCATACCCCCTTCTTCTTCTCTTCTCTACAAACCCCTCCCTCCTCTGCCACCCAACCACCACCACTTCGACCACCGCGCCGCCATCCCGACCGCTGCACCACCCTCGCCGAAAACCACCCTCTCTCCTTCTCTTCTTTCTTTTCTTCCTCCACCACTCTCTTCCACCCATCTCACTCACCGCCGCCCTCCTCTGCGACCACCACCACCGTGGCCACCACCCCCAACCACCTAGAACCGCCGCCAACACCCTCACCCCCCTTCTTCTCACCATCACCGCCCCCTCCACCATTAAACCCTACCCGGAGCCCCCAACCACCAAACCGCCACCACAGCGCCGCCTCCCACCACCAACAACCCTAAGCCGCCACCTTCGACCGCGCCACTGTGCTCCCTCCCAGCGCCGTCGCGTCACCACCACCATCTCTCTGCCCTCACCTCTGTTCATCCACATACCAGGTTCCGCCGAACACCAATTTCCCTATCATCCGTAGTTAATTGCATATTTTTCTGTTTCTTTTCAAATTAGGATAGTTAGAGATGCATGTTTGTAGTAGATTTTAGGTGGTTAGGTAGCTAGGATGTGGTTAGTAGATTTAGGCCTGATAATTGCGCCGTTCTTGCTACTTGTTTTATCTATTTCGCAATTCTGATTTTGCTGTGATGATCATATTGCTCATATATTGTTCTTCCATGTTTCTTGCCGCTCTTACACTACTCCTTCATGTCATGTTATTTGTGTCTCTTTGCAGCTTTATTTAAATTTATATGAACTGATTTTTCCTGCTGTTTATTTCCGGGAACATCCAAATTTTAGCCGGAATGCTGCCCAATTTTCTGTAAATGGTTTCATTTTTTTTCATTCATGCATTGGTTTTGGCAATTTTGAATTTTGCACTACATGGCTATAACCAACCAATGCATGAATGCATGGCTAAAATTATTGATGTTTTCATTTTAATTTTAGCTACCCCTGTATCTATATGAATTATCATCAATAACCTGATATCCTTGCTTGACTATGAGTTGATTATTCTTTAAACTTGTGAAATTTATTATTAACTAGGAAACCATTATCATGCCCCCTACTTTAACTTTCTTTTTACTAACTCACTGCTTTCCACTTTCTAACCTCCTTTTTACTCACTAACCACTTTAACTTTCTAACTCAGGGCATAATCTCTGTTTTTCCTAATTAACATGAATTCTACTTATAATATATTTTGGATTGTGATTTTTCATCTCAGATTTTTTAACTCAAATACAGTCCAAAATGTACATATATTTAACTCATTTCATGATTCTACTGCTCATTTGCCTTTATGCTTACATTGATAAATCCTATTTGCCTACTTGTTTTCCTGCTTTTGTTCTTCAATTATATCCTGAAATTTCTGCTTTTCAGGATGTCTGACCCTCAACGCAAAGGAAAAGGCAAGGCATCCACTAGTAAAAAGGAAAGAGGCGAATCCTCTATGTCCATCCTCGACATTTTGCATGACGACTCCTGGCGGGAAAAGCACTTTACCCCGCAGGAGAAGGCTGACCAGCTCCTCCCTGCCACAGATCCAGTTAAATTTGCAAACAGATACTGTGAGCTAAAGTATCCAGTGTTTGCCATTTCCAGGAACCTGTACCTGGAAAAAACTCTAAAAATTCTAGAAGAAATACAGCAGTACACCTCCGAACAGATAAAACAGAGAGACTGGTTCTTCTTGGAAAGAAACTTGACAGAGGTCAATGCTTCCTGGGTCAGAGAATTTTACTGTAACTATTTCAAGACTTCCCTGGATGCAGTGCATCTCAGAGGGAAACAGATTTTGGTCATTGAGGAAGCTATTGAGGACATCCTCCACCTTCAGCCTAAGTCAGATCAGCCTAACGGTTACCAAAAGGCCGAAGAGGATATGAGATTTATGAGATTTGACTGGGATGCTATCAAGCAGAAAGTAGCCCTTGATCCTACTGTCCCTTGGGTCATGGGAAAGAACACAGTGATGCCTAAGGGAATCAAGCTGATTTACCTGAATGATGAGGCTCGGCTCTGGCACCAGATTCTGAGCAACTATTTGATGCCGAGCACTCATGAGACAGAGCTGCCCGCTGCTATGATCACCCTCATCTGGTGTGTGATGGAGGGTAAGGACCTGTATCTTCCATGTTTCATCAGGCATTACATGGCTAGGGTCCATGTCAGAGGCACTCTTCCTTTCCCTTATCTGATCACCCAGCTAGGCCGCCGAGCTGACGTGTCTTGGGAGCTGGCCGATGCGAAGCCAACTGCTGCAGATTGCAAGAAGATCATCCTGCACAGCAGGAAGTTTTAGGCTTTAGGCTACAGACCCCCATTCCTCACCGCTTTTGGTGAGGCAGCCACATCTTCAGTTGCCCCTTCTGCATCCACTACTGCACCAGCCCCATCCACTGTACATCCACCTGCTCTTGAGCCCATTTATCATTTGGTGCATCGACTCTTCGCCCGCCTGGATCGTATGGAGCGTCGCAACAAGTGGCGCTATGATCACCTTAAGTTGATGATCCGATCTGGCAGCAATATCCCCTCTGAGCCTGACACCCCTTCTGATATATTTGAGGCGGAGGCGAGCGATCATGAGGAGGAGACACATGCCCAGGCTGAGCAGGCAGGACCAGAGCAAGCTGCGCCACATCATAAGGAGCACCACCAGCTACAGGCCACAGATCCGGAGATCCCTCTACAGTCAGCGCCTCCACTACAGCAGACAGATCCTCCTACACTTATCCAGCCTGCAGACCCTCAGACCACCACAGAGACACCAGCAGCCCATCCTTCCAGTGATGACACTTCTTCACATCCAGCTTGAGTGAGCATCGAGGACGATGCTATATTTTAAGTGTGGGAAGGTCGCCATCCCTGGCGTATCTTTTTGGTGAACCACTATAGACTCTTCTATCTTATTTTGTTTATTTTTCTGTATTTTTATCTTTATTTTTATTTTTTAGTACTTGCACATTATTCTTTTGCTGTATTTTTACTTTATTTCCGCATTTTGCACTTTAGTTTATATCTTAGACATTTAGTTTAGTTTGCAATTCTAAATTTATTAGTTATAGAATACGTGGATTAATTAGTATAGTTTACCCTTTTAGCATATAATAGTTTGGTTTAATTGAAAATAAAAGGAGTAAACTAGAAACTTTAGTAAATTTAAATAATCCACACACCTTGTATATATAGCATTACATGTTAGTTAGTTAACAACATTTCTTCAAGGAGGAACACTAAAATTTTAAGGGCCACCCTAAGATTTACATTGAGTTGAATGGGAACTCTTGATTTCCACTTGCATGACATGTATAACTGATATATGATTTTTGAGCTGGAGAACACACAGCCTGTGAGTTTTGAGCTTAATTGTATAGTTACATTCAAACTATAAATTTCATTCCTGTGTGTTTTGCCCTTCTTTTTCATTCTGGTGTTCTTTACTTTGTTTTAATCTATATGTCCAATATAGAATATAGATACATACAAAGAGATGATTGAGGCCATCGTTTGCATTTTTCCTCATTTATCCCAATTTAGCCTACCTTTTACATCACCCTTGTTAGCCCCCTTGAGCTTTTTAATCCCCTCTTGTTCTATAACCACATTACTAGCCTTAAGCAGAAAAACAAAATAAAAATCCCAAGTTGAATCCTTGGTTAGCTTAAAACAGATATTGTGCACAATTTAAGTGTGAAAAATTTTATGGAAACATGGGATGATAGAAACTAAGTAGGAATTTAAAAAGAATAAGTTATTTCAAAAAAATTTGGGAAGCATGCTCATGTGAAATCAAAACAATTAAATTACCATGTGTATAAAAAAAATTTTAAATATATTTTCAGTATTTAGATAAGGGGATATAAAAACTTCCCAAATGCAAAATAAAAATCAATGCACATGGGACAAAATTTCAAAATTAAAATTAATGCATGAGCTTGTAATACAAAGTGGGAAAATTTGGGTACATAGGTTAAGGAACTTTGATTTATATAAAGTATGTATGTTAGGTGAGATCTTAGACTAATCAAGGATTCACTTTGTTAGCTCACTTAGCCTTATACATATATCCTTACCTTTACCTTGGCCCCATTACAACCTTGAAAAAGACCTCATGATTTTTGTATGTCTGTATTCCATAGTTGTTGATTGGTTAGATGAAGAACAAAGTTTTAGAAAGCAAGGATAGAAAGAAGAATAGAGTGATTAACCCAATAAACACTGAGTGACTAGAGAGTAAACACAAAATTCAGTGAGGGTTCAATAGCTCATCACCATATATCTCTGCTTAATTGTTAATTGTCTTGCAAGTTTGTGAAATACTTCTACCCATCTCAATTGTAAAAGTGCTTTAACATTATCTAGGTCTGGCTATGCACATATGATTCCTTAAGGATATGAATTAATTTGACCACATGTAAGCTTTATATACAAGTGAATAATAACTAGAATTGCATGACTCATTTAGGTAGTTTGCATTTAGAATAGAATGCATTGCATGAGATTACACCATTCTAACTTTACCCTTTCTCTTGGATTTAGCATGAGGACATGCTATTGTTTAAGTGTGGGGAGGTTGATAAACCCATATTTTATGATGTATTTTGTGCTCAATTTAAGTGATTTATTCAATCCTTCACCCACTTATTCATGTAAATTGCATGATTTTACATTCCCTTCCTTATTATGTGATATATGTGAAAAACATGTTTTCTATGCTTTAAAAATATTAATTTTAATTACCCTTTATTACCATTCGATGCCGTGATTTGTGTGTTAAGTATTTGCAGATCTCCTAAGGCAGGAATGGCATAGAGGATAGAAAGGAAACATACAAAAATGGAAGAAAAGCACAAAAATGGAGTTTTGAAGAAAATGGCAGCGATGCGAACGCATGGACGACGCGGCCGCGTGCTTAGCGCAAAAAGGCAGCGACGCGAACACGTGACTGACGCGGATGCATGCCTTGAGTAGAACGCAAATGACGCGTACGCATGATCGAAGCGAACGCGTGACAAGGTGATAAGGATTTATGTTGGGCATTAAGGGTTGAATACATTCAAAGTAGTAAAATCCTAATGGAAGGGGGAGCAGAAAAGAATGGGATTAAAAGAGGAATTTATTAGCCAAAAAAGAGACACAGCGGAAAAATAAAAGATAAAGATTTTTCCTACTAGACCTCTAAGATACCTGTTCTTAGCAACCTAGGTCACCGGAAAGGATTCCCTACTAGACCTTCAAAGAACCTGTCCTTGGCAACCTAGATCAGAGGGACGAAAACTGAAAGAAACCACCACGCAGATCACCTTAGTGTTGGATCCTTCAATCTTCCTCATGCAACAAGCGAAGCAAATCACTCACCTCACTTCTCACATAATAAACGTGCTTAACAGCAACTAAAAATTTATTCATCAAGGTTATGTAAATTGTCTCACCAGAAGGTGTTTAAATAGACCTCAAACAAACTAGATAAAAGATAAGATAAGATAACTAATTTAAATCAGATTTGATCTTATTGGATCAGATCAGATTTGATTTAAATTTTAAAATCCTAAAGATATGATAACTAATTTAAATCAGATTTGATCTTATTAGATTAGATCAGATTTGATTTAAATTTAAAAATCCCTAAAAATACTACTAAGCATAGTAGATAAAACAAGTCTTCTAACAACTTTTGACCACATAACAAACTAAAACAAAAGTCTAGAATTTCGAAATTTAAAGATAAATTATGCCTTCCACTGAATTCGGAAAGCATTATTGGGCTTCTTGCTGTCCTGACTTAACCCAATGGGTCTTGCCCATTCTTCCTTGGTTAGAACTTGATGTAGCTCCATATGCATAAGCGCTGCCAGTTTCCCAAAGCTCTCCTTAAGCTTCTTTGCATGTGCTCTACTGATGGGACCCTCTGGAAGTGTGAAATTCCCATTATGCCCTTGTGTCTTAGAATGCCCCTGTTGTCTTTCCGAGCATGTATCATTTCCTCCTTCCTCAAAAAGATTCGTCCTCGAATCTGTGTCCATATCAAAAGGAGAGAGATTAGAAACATTGAAAGTGGCAGAAACATTATACTCACCTGGTAGGTCAATCTTGTAGGCGTTGTTATTGATCTTCTCAAGAACTTGGAATGGGCCATCCCCTCTAGCATCAAGTTTAGACTTCCTCTGAGTAGGAAATCTCTCCTTCCTCAAATGTACCCAAACCCAATCTCCTGGTTCGAAGACTATATGCTTTCGGCTCTTGTTAATCCTTTCTGCCGTGGCTTTGTTCTTTCTCTCAATGAGGTCACGAGCCTTTGCATGTATTGCTTTAACTTTTTCAGCCTTGCTTACTCCATCTAAGCTAATAAGATCACTCAAGGGTAAAGGCATTAAATCTAAGACAGTTAGAGGATTAAAACCTTAGACAAGTTCAAAGGGCGAAAAACCAGTGGAAGAATGGATTGTTCGGTTATAAGCAAACTCAATAAAAGGTAAACAAGCTTTCCAGGTTTTCAAATTCTTACCAACAATAGCACGCAACAAGGTTCCCAATGTCCTATTTACTACTTCAGTTTGACCATCAGTTTGAGGGTGACAAGTAGTTGAGTATAACAATTTTGTTCCCAACTTACTCCACAAAACTTTCCAGAAGTGACTTAAGAATTTGACATCACGATCAGAAACAATAGTTTGGGGAACACCATGTAAGCGCACAACTTCTCTAAAGAATAGGTCAGCAATATTTATGGCATCATCAGTTTTATGGCAAGCAATAAAATGAGCCATTTTACTAAATCTATCTACCACAACAAAAATGCTATCTCGACCTCTCCGGTTCTAGGCAAACCAAGAACAAAATCCATAGAAATATCAACCCATGGATGCACAGGAACAGGTAAAGGAGTATACAAACCATGTGGTAAGGACTTAGATTTAGCTTGTTTACAGGTAATGCATTTGGCACAAAATTTTTCGACATCTTTACGCATGTGGGGCCAATAAAAATGCTCAGATAAAATATCCAAAGTCTTATGCACACCAAAATGACCCATCAAACCCCCACTATGTGATTCTAGAACAAGTAGCTCCCGAATAGAACAAGTAGGTACACAAATCCTATTACCCCGAAAAAGAAAACCATCATGCTTGTAGAATTTGTTATGTGCACCATGTTCACATGCAGCATAGATAGAGGAAAAAGTAGAATCAGATGCATATAATTCCTTCATACACTCAAAACCCAACAGTTTAGAAGTAAGGGTTGTGATTAATGAATACCTTCTAGATAATGCATCAGCAACCACATTCTCCTTACCTTGCTTATAGGCGATTACGTATGGAAAGGATTCAAGGAATTCTATCCATTTTGAATGTCTCTTGTTTAGCTTCCCTTGACCCTTCAAGTGTTTGAGAGATTCATGGTCAGTATGTACCACAAATTCCTTAGGTAGCAAATAACGCTGCCACACTTCTAAAGCTCGCACCAAGGCAAAGCTCCTTATCATAAGTTGAGTAGTTGAGACGGGATCCATTCAACTTCTCACTGAAATAGGCGATTGCTTGCTTTTCCTGCATTAAAACAGCACCTATACCAATTCCGGAAGCATCACATTCGATTTCAAAAGTTTTAGAAAAATCCGGTAAAATAAGAATGGGGGCAGAACACAATAATTCTTTCAAGGTGTTAAAGGCAATTTCTTGTTCGTGATCCCATTTAAAGTTAACATGTTTCTTGATGATTTCAGTTAAAGGTGCAGCAATAGTAGAAAAATCTTTAACAAACCTCCGATAAAAACCCGCAAGACCATGAAAACTTCTAACATCAGAGACACTCTGAGGTGTGGGCCATTCTCTAATAGCCTTCACCTTCTCGTCATCTACCTCAATCCCTGCAGAACTTATCACAAAACCTAGGAATACGACTTTACTTAGACAGAACGAGCACTTTTGGAGATTAGCATACAATTTTTCCTTTCTAAGTACCTCTAAAACAGATTGAACATGCAAAATATGATCATCAAGGCATTTACTGTAGATAAGGATATCATCAAAATAAACAACCACAAATTTACCTAAAAATTCTCGCAAAACATGATTCATTAATCTCATGAATGTACTAGGTGCATTAGTCAAACAAAATGGCATAACTAACCACTCATACAAACCATATTTAGTTTTGAAAGCTGTTTTCCATTCATCACCAAGCTTCATTCGTATTTGATGATAACCACTCCTTAAATCTATTTTAGTAAAAACAACAGATCCATGTAATTCATCAAGCATATCATCAAGTCTAGGAATAGGATGGCGATACTTTACCGTAATCTTGTTTACAGCTCTGCAGTCAACACACATCCTCCATGAGCCATCCTTCTTTGGTACCAACAGTACTGGAACAGCACAAGGACTCATGCTTTCTCTCACAAAACCCTTAGCCAAAAGGTCCTCGACTTGCCGTTGTAGTTCCTTTGTCTCCTCAGGATTGGTCCGGTAAGCTGGCCGGTTAGGAATGCTTGATCCGGGAACAAAGTCAATCTGATGCTCAATGCCTCGTAACGGAGGTAAACCTGGGGGCAGCTCATCTGGAAAGACATCGCCAAATTCCTGCAAGAGTGAAATAAAAGCACTAGGCAGGTCATGGTTTGTTTCAATGGTAGAAAGTAAAGACTCTCTAAATCGTACTAACACCAATGCTTTTTTTCTTAAACTAGCATGCTTCAGATCCCTCTCTTTTGCATAAAAACATATTTTGTGAGCACTCTCACTCTCCACAGATGTTTCTCTTTTAGAACTCTCTTTTTTACTTAGACTCTGACTCTTTTTCTCATACGTTTTTCAATTTTCTCACATCCTAAAGACTCTGTAGTAGATTTGCGCATGCTCAGTTGCTCCAGGTACACTTCTTTAGGTGTCAAAGGTGCAAGGGTAATCTTCTTCCCAAGATAGGTGAAAGAGTATCGGTTTGTGAAACCATCATGGGTCACCTTCCTATCATACTGCCATGGACGGCCTAGAAGTAGATGACAAGCCTGCATGGGAACCACGTCACAAAGTACCTCGTCACTATATCTCCCAATAGAGAACTGTATGCGGGCTTGCATCATAACCTTCAATTCACCCACATCACTTAGCCACTCCAGTTTGTAAGGATTAGGGTGTTTGGTGCATTTCAACCCCAACTTTGTGATCAACGTAGAGCTAGCAACGTTTGTATGACTTCCAGCATCAATGATCATGAGTCCAACCTTATCTCCCAACAAAAATTTTGTATGAAAGATGTTCTCTCGCTGTTCTAGAGGATCGTCCTTGGCTTGTACATTTAAGATCCGCCTAGTAACAAGGGTCTCGCCACTAACAGCATACTCAACTATATCTTCATGATCTGTAGCATCATCCGCATGTGACATGTCTTTAAACCCATCTGAGTTATCAGATTCTGAGAAAATATCATTTGCTTTAATTACCATGGTCCTTTTATTTGGACACTCGGAAGCATAATGGCCTAATCCGCGGCACTTAAAGCAGGTAATATCACGATGCCGTGCAGGAGGTTTAGAAATGGAATTAGGCGTGTGTGTCTTCCTGTGCTGCTCTGTGGGCTTCTCCTTTGATTCGGTGGGTTTGGATCCAGTCTTCTCCCCGAAATTAGCACCTCTCGAATCCCACCTTGAAGTATAATTACGCAGCCCTTTTCCCTTTTGCTGTCTTTCCACCTTGATAGCTAGGTTCACCAAGTCTTCCATAGTCACATATGGGAGATGTTCGACAGTATTTGCAATGTCTCGATTCAGCCCACTTAAAAAATGTGCCATAGTAGCCTCAGACTCCTCCTCAATGTTTGCCTGGATTAGTAGCATTTCCATCTCCTTATGATACTCATCTACAGACTTAGAACCTTGGTATAACCGTTGGAGCCGTTGATGTAGCTCCCTGTAGTAGTAAGAAGGGACAAACCGTTGTCGCATGACCTTCTTCATCTTCTCCCAAGACAGAATTGGTGGTTTGTCATTCCGCCTCCTCTGTTTGTCCAGCTCGGCCCACCAGACAAGGGCATAATCCGAGAATTCGACAGCCGCTAGTCTTACCTTTTTCACATCAGAGTAGTTATGACATTGAAATAAGAGCTTCACCTTTCGTTCCCATTCCAGGTACGCCTCAGGGTCACTTCTGCCTTTAAATTCTGGGATGCGCATCTTGATAGAATTAAGGTTACTATCAACATCTGCCGATTGTCTATGAGGCCGGGATTTGGATGAAGGCTCCTCCTCAGACTCCGTAGAATCATTATGAACAGATTCTCGTGACCGTGCTTTTCGCTTAGGAGAGAAAGAGTTAATGCGGGAATCCATGTCATCAAGACGTTGTTGAATCTTTGTAAGGATGCTAGTAAGTGCGTCGATGTGGAAAGTTAGTTGTGGATCGGGGTTCTCTTCAGTGTTAGCCATCAATGAACCTGTAAAAAGAAAAGGCCTTACAACACTCCTCTCACGTGTATCACTCAGAGTAGGACACTCGTGTTTCACTCAGTACGTGGCTTTTACCCTCTGTTGAGCTCACCACTCTTGCCTTTTTCCACTCTTGGATTGCTTTAACAAGTTGCACTTCGGAAGATGAGGAATTGAGACACCAAACTAAGATAATCTGAATGATAGAGACGTTCAACTTGACAAGAGGATAAGTAAAGTATGTGACAAAGGACACAAGAAGTGATACTAGGAGGACAAAACTAGCAAAATTGAATCCTCATTGGAACTCAAAGAAAATTGAAAAGGATAAAACAAGGAGAAAATTTAAAATTTCTTTTTTTTTTGCTTTTTGTTTTTTTTTGTTTTTTTTTTGTTTTTTTTTTACTGAAATAAACAGAAATTCCAGTAATAGAATTTAAGAAAAATTTCTTTTTTTTTATTTTAAAGTAAATTTGCAGAAATTATAGAGAAAACTAAAGAGACTAAAAAAAATCCTGGAACGTGCAGATAAATAAGAATTTACCTACGACCTGTAACTGATACCAGATGATAAGGATTTATGTTGGGCATTAAGGGTTGAATACATTCAAAGTAGTAAAATCCTAATGGAAGGGGGACCAGAAAAGAATGGGATTAAAAGAGGAATTTTTTAGCCAAAAAAGAGACACAGCGGAAATATAAAAGATAAAGGTTTTTCCTACTAGACCTCTAAGATACCTGTTCTTAGCAACCTAGGTCACCGGAAAGGATTCCCTACTAGACCTTCAAAGAACCTGTCCTTGACAACCTAGATCAGAGGGACAAAAACTGAAAGAAACCACCACGCAGATCACCTTAGTGTTGGATCCTTCAATCTTCCTCATGCAACAAGCGAAGCAAATCACTCACCTCACTTCTCACATAATAAACGTGCTTCACAGCAACTGAAAATTTATTCATCAAGGTTATGTAAATTGTCTCACCAGAAGGTGTTTAAATAGACCTCAAACAAACTAGATAAAACATAAGATAAGATAACTAATTTAAATCAGATTTGATCTTATTGGATCTGATCAGATTTGATTTAAATTTTAAAATCCTAAAGATATGATAACTAATTTAAATCAGATTTGATCTTATTAGATTAGATCAGATTTGATTTAAATTTAAAAATCCCTAAAAATACTACTAAGCATAGCAGATAAAACAAGTCTTCTAACAACTTTTGACCACATAACAAACTAAAACAAAAGTCTAGAATTTCGAAATTTAAAGATAAATTATGCCTTCCACTGAATTCGGAAAGCATTATTGGGCTTCTTGCTGTCCTGACTTAACCCAATGGGTCTTGCCCATTCTTCCTTGGTTAGAACTTGATGTAGCTCCATATGCATAAGCGCTGCCAGGTTCCCAAAGCTCTCCTTAAGCTTCTTTGCATGTGCTCTAGTGATGGGGCCCTCTGAAAGTGTGAAATTCCCATTCTGCCCTTGTGTCTTAGAATGCCCCTGTTGTCTTTCCGAGCATGTATCACAAGGAAAACTCCCAGATGACGCGACCGTGTGACCCACGCGGACGCGTGATAGATGCCACGTGCAGAAACTGCAGAAAATGCCCCCAGCAATTTCTGAAACCCTTTTGGCCCAGATCCAAGTCCAGAAAACACATATTAGAGGTTATAAAGTGGGAGAATGTATCCATTCATGAAGAGGTCTTCCATTATTCACTTTTCATAATTTAGATGTAGTTTTTAGAGAGAGAGGTTCTCTCCTCTCTCTTAGATTAGGATTTTAGGATTTCTATTAGTTTAGTTCAATTCATCTTCAGTCACAGGTTCAATATTCCTTTTACTTTATATTTCTCTTTTACTTTTAGATACTTTAATGCTTTCATTTGTTGATTACTTATGTTGCCAAATTGGCTTACGAACCATTCATGTTAGGATTTTCTTTATTTAATATAAATTGAGGTATTTCAGATTTATGATTCTTATTTAGCTTTTTATATTCTTGGCTTTAATTGATTAATTGGAGACTCTTGAGTTATCAAACTCATCGTGATTGATAATTGTTATTTTTGTTAATTGAATTGAATTCCACTAACTCTAGTCCTTTCTTAGGAATTGAGTAGGACTTGAGGATCAAACTAATTAGTCCACTTGATTTTCCTTTGCTTTAGTAAAGGTTAACTAAGTGGGATTAGAACTCAATTCTCATCACCATCGATAAGGATAACTAGGATAGGGCTTCCGAATTTTCGTACCTTGCCAAGAGTTTTATTAGATATTAATTTATTAATTCCTGCAATTTATTTTCCTTGTTCAAACCTTTTAAAACCCAAAATTCTACTTTTTCCGTAGCTAATAATAAATCATACTTCCCTGGATTTCCTTGAGAAGACGACCCGAGGTTTGAATACTTCGGTTTATAAATTTTATTGGGTTTGTTACTTGTGACAACCAAACGTTTGTACGAAAGGATTTTCTGTTGGTTTAGGAGCTATACTTACAACGCGATTATATTTGTGAATTTTTTTAGAGGTTATAAAGTGGGGGAGTGCATCCATTGATGAAGAGGTCTTCCATTATTCACTTTTCATAATTTAGATGTAGTTTTTAGAGAGAGAAGTTTCTCTCCTCTCTCTTAGGATTAGGATTTTAGGATTTCTATTAGTTTAGTTCAATTCATCTTCAGTCACAGGTTCAATATTCCTTTTACTTTATATTTCTCTTTTACTTTCAGATACTTTAATGCTTTCATTTGTTGATTACTTATGTTGCCAAATTGGCTTACGAACCATTCATGTTAGGATTTTCTTTATTTAATATAAATTGAGGTATTTCAGATTTATGATTCTTATTTAGCTTTTTATATTCTCGGCTTTAATTGATTAATTGGAGACTCTTGAGTTATCAAACTCATCGTGATTGATAATTGTTATTTTTGCTAATTGAATTGAATTCTACTAACTCTAGTCTTTTCTTAGGAATTGACTAGGACTTGAGGATCAAACTAATTATTCCACTTGACTTTCCTTTGCTTTAGCAAAGGTTAACTAAGTGGGATTAGAACTCAATTCTCATCACCATCGATAAGGATAACTAGGATAAGACTTCCAAATTTTCGTACCTTGCCAAGAGTTTTATTAGATATTAATTTATTAATTCCTGCAATTTATTTTTCTTGTTCAAACCTTTTAAAACCCAAAATTCTACCTTTTCTATAGCTAATAATAAATCATACTTCCCTGCAATTTCTTGAGAAGACGACCCTAGGATTGAATACTTCGGTTTATAAATTTTATTGAGTTTGTTACTTGTGACAACCAAACGTTTGTACGAAAGGATTTTCTGTTGGTTTAGGAGCTATACTTACAATGCGATTATATTTGTGAATTTCTTTAGAGGTTATAAAGTGGGAGAATGCATCCATTCATGAAGAGGTCTTCCATTATTCACTTTTCATAATTTAGATGTAGTTTTTAGAGAGAGAGGTTTTTCTCCTCTCTCTTAGGATTAGGATTTTAGGATTTCTATTAGTTTAGTTCAATTCATCTTCAGTCACAGGTTCAATATTCCTTTTACTTTATATTTCTCTTTTACTTTCAGATACTTTAATGCTTTCATTTGTTGATTACTTATGTTGCCAAATTGGCTTACGAACCATTCATGTTAGGATTTTCTTTATTTAATATAAATTGAGGTATTTCAGATTTATGATTCTTATTTAGCTTTTTATATTCTTGGCTGTAATTGATTAAATGGAGACTCTTGAGTTATCAAACTCATCGTGATTGATAATTGTTATTTTTGCTAATTGAATTGAATTCTACTAACTCTAGTCCTTTCTTAGGAATTGACTAGGACTTGAGGATCAAACTAATTAGTCCACTTGACTTTCCTTTGCTTTAGTAAAGGTTAACTAAGTGGGATTAGAACTCAATTCTCATCACCATCGATAAGGATAACTAGGATAGGACTTCCAAATTTTCGTACCTTGCCAAGAGTTTTATTATATATTAATTTATTAATTCCTGCAATTTATTTTCCTTGTTCAAACCTTTTAAAACCCAAAATTCTACCTTTTCCATAGCTAATAATAAATCATACTTCCCTGCAATTCCTTGAGAAGATGACCCGAGGTTTGAATACTTCGGTTTAAAAATTTTATTGGGTTTGTTACTTGTGACAACCAAACGTTTGTATGAAAGGATTTTCTATTGGTTTAGGAGCTATACTTACAATGCGATTATATCTGTGAATTTCTTTACCGATAGAAAAACCAGTTCGTCAATGCTTTAAAAGTTAGAATGCTTTGAAAATTTTCTAATAAAGTTAGAATGTTTTGAGAGTTAGAATGCTATGAAAGTTATAATACTTTGAAAAGAAAATAAGATAGAAAATATGATAGAATAAAGTTAGAATGGTGATGAGAGTATTTATGTCGGTCTAGAATTTCTCAATAGAAAAGAATTGTTTCGTTGCAAGCATAGTCCAAACCGGCAATTGATCCTCACATAAAAGTTTAATTTGTTTGTCATAATGCAAACCAATAAAAACCGAGTATTTACACCTCGGGTCGTCTCCATAGAAATTGTAATTAAGTGCTCAATTATTGGTTATGAGAAAATGGGGGTTGTGATGACAATTGACAAGAAATGCAAATGATAAGAAAGTAAAAAAGCATGCAAGGAATTAAATGAAAAGCAAGTAAAGCAATAAAAATGGAATTTAAATGGCAAAAAGGAACTCTTGGCAAAGGTTGAGATTTAAGGTTTTTTATCCTAGTCATTGACCACAAACATGGTAATTGTGAAGAGTTAATCTCATTTTGTCAGCCCAACATCGAGCATTAGTCAAATAGGCATAATTGATCTCAATCCACAAATCCTAGCTAATTCACTAATTAACTTAGTGAAAGGCTAGCGTTAGAGGAAACCAAACCAATCAACAATCATAGTCACAATCAAGAATGGACATCAATGACTTAAGGTCACCTAGGTCCTCAATTCCAAGCCAAGAGTGTGAAAACCTACACTAAAACTAACCTAAGCATTTTATCAAATACTTGGTGTGCAAAAAAAAAAGAAAAATATCATAAATTACAATAATAATAAATTCTATAACTACCAATTGCAAGAAAATAATAATAACAACTCAAGTAAGCATCAACGAAACATACAACATCAAAATTACATTAAAATGAATCAAAATTGACAAGTATTCATAAACTAAAAGGGAAAATTGAGAAAATAACAAAAAAAAACTAAGAGGATCAAGACAAAAGAACATAAAAATATAAATGAAACTACACTAAAACAAGAATCAAAGACTAAAATTAAAGAGAAACTAAACTAAGAATCCTAAATTCTAGTGAGAAGAGAGAGCTTCTCTCTCTAGAATATAACCTAAAACAAGTTACTAAACTAAACCTAATTGCTCCCCCCTTTCATCCTTCTTGAAGTTGGCTTCAAATAGCTTTAGAAATGAGTTGGATTGGGTTTGGAAAGCCCCAACATTGTGACCCACATGTTGCATTAAATGAGCTCACGTGATTGCACTCGTGCGTATGCACGACTGACTATGCGTACGCATAGTCCACACAGAATTACAACTGTGCATACGCATGCATGACCGTGTGTACGCATGATTGCACGAACTTCAAAACGTGCGTACGCACGCATCACTGTGCGTATGTACAATCCTGAAGAGTTCCAAACTCCATTTCTTCATGAATTCTCCACTCTTGCATGCTTTTTCCTTACTTTTTCAATCCATACTTGCTTTGTAAGCCTAAAATCACTAAACAAATACATCAAGGCATCAAATGGAATTAAAGTGAATAAAATTTAGCAATTTTATGGCCTAAAAAGCATGTTTTTACTTTTAAGTACAAATTAGGAGGAATTCACAAAACCATGCTATTTTAATGAATAAATGTGGGATAAGTTGTTAAAATTCACCAAATTCAATACAAAATTTATCATCAAATATGGACTCATCATTTTCTCCACACTTATATAATAGCATATTCTCATGCTAATCACAAAGGAGAAGGATCAAAGGAAAAACCACTTATTTAATGGAACTAGTTATATGCATACAACTATACTAATTAATGCTATCTACTTCTATCTATACTATAGTTTTCTATTGACTTGGCAAAATGATGAGCGGATAATTTATACGCTTTTTGGCATTGTTTTTAGTATGTTTTTAGTAGGATCTAGTTACTTTTAGGGATGTTTTCATTAGTTTTTATGTTAAATTCACATTTCTGGACTTTACTATGAGTTTGTGTGTTTTTCTGTGATTTCAGGTATTTTCTGGCTGAAATTGAGGGACTTGAGCAGAAATCAGATTCAGAGGTTGAAAAAGGACTGCTGATGCTGTTGGATTCTGACCTCCCTGCACTCAAAGTGGATTTTCTGGAGCTACAGAACTCTAAATGGCGCGCTTCCAATTGCATTGGAAAGTAGACATCCAGGGCTTTCCAGCAATATATAATAGTCTATACTTTGGCCAAGAATTGACGACGTAAACTGGCGTTCAACGCCAGCCTTCTGCCCAAATCTGGCGTCCAGCGCCAGAAAAGGATCCAAAACCAGAGTTGAACGCCCAAACTGGCACAGAAACTGGCGTTCAACTCCACAAATGGCCTCTGCACGTGGAACACTTAAGCTCAGCCCAAACACACACCAAGTGGACCCCGGAAGTGGATTTATGCATCAATTACTTACTCATGTAAACCCTAGTGACTAGTTTATTATAAATAGGACCTCTTACTATTGTATTAGACATCTTTTGATCATCTTAGGATCTTAGGATCATCTTTGAACGCATTGTTCTTAGACCAAGGGGGCTGGCCATCTTGGCCATGCCTGGACCTTCACTTATGTATTTTCAACGGTAGAGTTTCTACACTCCATAGATTAAGGTGTGGAGCTCTGCTGTTCCTCAAAGATTAATGCAAAGTACTACTATTTTCTATTCAATTCTTCTTATTTCTCTTCTAAGATATCCATTCGCACCCAAGAACGTGATGAAGGTGATGATTATGTGTGACGCTCATCATCCTTCTCCCTTATGAACGCGTGCCTGACAAACACTTCTGTTCTACATGAAATAAGCTAGAATGAGTATCTCTTAGATCTCCTAACCGGAACCTTCGTGGCGTAAGCTAGAATGATGGCGGCATTCAAGAGAATTCGGAAGGTCTAAACCTTGTCTGTGGTATTCCAAGTAGGATTCAATGATTGAATGACTGTGACGAGCTCCTAACTCGCGATTGCAGGGCGTTAGTGACAGACGCAAAAGGATAGTAAATCCTATTCCAGCATGATCGAGAACCGACAGATGGATAGCCGTGTCGTGACAGGGTGCGTGAGCATATTATTCACTGAGAGGATAAGATGAAGCCATTGGCAAGGGTGATGCCTCCAGACGATTAGCCGTGCCGTGACAGGGCATTGGATCATTTTCCCGAGAGATGACCGAAAGTAGCCATTGACAGTGGTGATGTATCACATAAAGCCAGCCATGGAAAGGAGTGAGACTGATTGGATGAAGATAGTAGGAAAGTAGAGGTTCAGAGGAACGAAAAGCATCTCCATTCGCTTATATGAAATTCCTACCAATGATTTACATAAGTATCTCTATCCCTATTCTATTATTTATTATTCGAAAACTCCATGATTATTTTATATCCGCCTAACTGAGATTTGCAAGGTGACCATAGCTTGCTTCATACCAACAATCTCCGTGGGATTCGACCCTTACTCACGTAAGGTATTACTTGGACGACCCAGTGCACTTGCTGGTTAGTTGTATCGAAGTTGTGACAAATTATGAATGTGTAATCACGATTACGCGTACCAAGTTGCTCACGTGCCAGGAATAATTTGAGCCTGGACATCACAATTTCGTGCACCAAGTTTTTGGCGCCGTTGCCGGGGATTGTTTGAGTATGAACAACTGACGGTTCATCTTGTTGCTCAGATTAGGTAATTTTCTTTTTATTTTATTTTTTAAAACTTTTTCAAAAATCTTTCAAAAATATTTTCAAAAAAATTTCTCTTTTGTTTTCGAAAAATAAAAATAAAAATGTTTTCAAAAATTTTATTCAAGATTTTTAAGAATGAATTCTAGTGTTTCATGAAGCATGTTGAAGCCTGGCTGGCTGTAAAGCCATGTCTAAATTCTTTTGGACTGAGGCTTGCAATTTGTTATCAAAGAGCAATATACTCTCGTGTTAAAGACTAAAGCTTGGCTGGCCATTGGCCATGTCTAGTGTTTTGGACTGGAGCTTTCTTTGAAAGCTTGGCTGGCTAGTGAGCCATGTCTAATTCCTGGACTGAAGCTTTAGACTAACATGGCAAGATTCCTGGAATTCATATTAAAAATTTTTGGAATCCTTATTTTTTCTTTTAAATTTTCGAAAAATATAAATAAAAATCCAAAAAAATTAGAAAATCATAAAAATCAAAAATATTTTCTGTTTCTTGTTTGAGTCTTGAGTCATGTTATAAGTTTGGTGTCAATTGCATATGCATCTTGCATTCTTTTCGAAAATTTCATGCATTCATAGTGTTCTTCATGATCTTCAAGTTGTTCTTGGTAAGTCTTCTTGTTTGATCTTGATGATTTTTTGTTTTGTGTTGTATAGTGTTTTTCATATGCATTCTTGAATTCTTAGTGTCTAAGCATTAAAGAATTCTAAGTTTGGTGTCTTGCATGTTTTCCTTGCATTAAAGATTTTTCAAAAATGTGTTCTTGATGTTCATCATGATCTTCATAGTGTTCTTGGTGTTCATCTTGACATTCATAGCATTCTTGCATTCATCACATGTTTTGATCTAAAAATTTCATGCATTGCATAATTTTCATGTTTTTCTCTTGCATCATAAAAATTCAAAAATCAAAAAAAATATCTTTCCCTTTTTCTCTCATCAAATTCAAAAATTTGAGTTGACTTTTTCAAAAATTTTTAAAATCAAGTTGTTGCCAATGAGTCAAATCAAATTTTCAATTTGAAAATCATATCTTTTTCAAAATCTTTTTTTTAAAAATCAAATCTTTTTCAAAATTCTTAGTTATTTTCGAAAATTCCAAAAATATTTTTCAAAAATATTTTTCTTATTTTTGTACCAAATTTTCGAAAATAACATAATCAATTAATGTTTTGATTCAAAAATTTGAAGTTTGTTACTTGCTTGTTAAGAAAAATTCAAACTTTAAGTTCTAGAATCATATCTTGTGATTTCTTATGAATCAAGTCATTAATTGAGATTTTAAAAATCAAATCTTTTTCAAAACTAATTTCTATCATATCTTTTCAAAAATATCTTCTTATCTTATCTTTTTCAAAAAAATATCTTTTAAAAAATATCTTTTCTAACTTCCTAACTTTTTATCTTTTCAAAATTTGTTTCAACTAACTAACTAACTTTTTGTTTGTTTCTTAACTTTTTCAAAACTACCTAACTAACTCTCTCTCTCTCATTTTCGAAAATATCTCCCCTCTTTTTCAAAAATTTCTTTTTAATTAACTAATTTTTTTTATTTTTTATTTTTGATTTCAAAAATTTTTCGAAAAAATACTAACAAATTTTCAAAAACCAATTTTCAAAAATCACTAACTCCTTTTTCAAAATAATTTTCGAAAATTATTCCCCCCCATCTCATTCTATTTATTCATTCATATCCTAACATCTCATTTCACCTCCTTCTATCCTCACAGTTGTGTTTCTTCCATTATATTACATTCTTTGTCTCCCCCTCTTCTTCCACTCACACAGGGATCCCTATACTGTGGTATAAAGGATCTCTATTATTATCATTATTTTTCTGGCCATTCTTCCTTGTCATATGAGCAGGAGCAAGGATAAGAACATTCTTGTGGAAGCAGATCCAGAACCTGAAAGGACTCTGAAGAAAAAATTAAGAGAAGCTAAAATACAACAATCCAGAGATAACCTTTCAGAAATTTTCGAACAGGCAGAGGAGATGGCAGCCGAAAATAATAATAATGTAAGGAAGATGCTTGGTGACTTTACTGCACCTAATTCCAATTTACATGGAAGAAGCATCTCCATTCCTACCATTGGAGCAAACAACTTTGAGCTTAAACCTCAATTAGTTTCTCTAATGCAGCAGAACTGCAAGTTTCATGGACTTCCATCTGAAGATCCTTTTCAGTTCTTAACTGAATTCTTGCAGATATGTGATACTGTTAAGACTAATGGAGTAGATCCTGAAGTCTACAGGCTCATGCTTTTTCCTTTTGCTGTAAGAGACAGAGCTAGATTATGGTTGGATTCTCAACCTAAAGACAGCCTGAACTCTTGGGATAAGCTGGTCACGGCTTTCTTAGCCAAGTACTTTCCTCCTCAAAAGCTGAGCAAGCTTAGAGCTGATGTTCAAACCTTCAGACAGAAAGAAGGTGAATCCCTCTATGAAGCTTGGGAAAGATACAAACAGTTGACCAAAAAGTGTCCTTCTGACATGCTTTCAGAATGGACCATCCTGGATATATTCTATGATGGTCTGTCTGAGCTATCAAAGATGTCACTGGACACTTCTGCAGGTGGATCCATTCACCTAAAGAAAACGCCTACAGAAGCTCAAGAACTCATTGACATGGTTGCTAATAACCAGTTCATGTACACTTCTGAAAGGAATCCTGTGAGTAATGGGACGCCTATGAAGAAGGGAGTTCTTGAAGTTGATACTCTGAATGCCATATTGGCTCAGAATAAAATATTGACTCAGCAAGTCAATATGATCTCTCAGAGTCTGCATGGAATGCAAGCTGCATCCAACAGTACTCAAGAGGCTTCTCCTGAAGAAGAAGCTTATGATCCTGAGCACCCTGCAATAGCAGAGGTAAATTACTTAGGTGAACCTTATGGAAACACCTATAACTCAACATGGAGAAATCATCCAAATTTCTCATGGAAGGATCAAAAGCCTCAACAAGGCTTTAATAATGGTGGAAGAAACAGGTTTAGCAATAGTAAGCCTTTTCCATCATCAACTCAGCAACAGACAGAGAACTCTGAACAAAATGCTTCTAATTTAGCAAATCTAGTCTCTGATCTATCTAAGGCCACTGTAAGTTTCATGAATGAAACAAGGTCTTCCATTAGAAATCTGGAAGCACAAGTGGGCCAGCTGAGTAAAAGGATCACTGAAATCCCTCCTAGTACTCTCCCAAGCAATATAGAAGAGAACCCAAAAGGAGAGTGCAAGGCCATTGACATAAGCGCCATGGCCGAACCTGTGAGGAGAGGAGAGGACGTGAATCCCAAGGAGGAAGACCTCCTGGGACGTCCAGTGATCAATAAGGAGCTTCCCTCTGAGGAACCAAAGGACTCTGAGGCCCATCTAGAGACCATAGAGATTCCATTGAACCTCCTTATACCCTTCATGAGCTCTGATGAGTATTCCTCTTCAGAAGAGAATGAGGATGTTACAGAAGAGCAAACTGCCAAGATTCTTGGTGCAATCATGAAGCTGAATGCCAAATTGTTTGGCATTGATGCTTGGGAAGTTGAACCTCCCTTGTTCATCAATGAACTAAGTGATCTGGATCAACTGACATTGCCTCAGAAAAGACAGGATCCTGGATGGTTCATAATATCCTGTACCATAGGCACCATGGTCTTTAAGGCTCTGTGTGACCTTGGTTCAAGAATAAACCTCATGCCCCTCTCTGTAATAGAGAAACTGGGAATCTATGGGGTGCAAGCTGCTAAAATCTCACTAGAGATGGCAGACAGCTCAAGAAGACAGGCTTATGGACAAGTAGAAGATGTATTAGTAAAGGTTGAGGGCCTTTACATACCTACTGATTTCATAGTCCTGGATACTGGAAAGGAAGAGGATGAATCCATCATCCTAGGAAGACCTTTCCTGGCCACAGCAAGAGCTGTGATTGATGTTGACAGAGGTGAAATAGTCCTTCAATGGAATGAGGACTCCCTTGTGTTTAAAACTCAAGGATCTCCCTCTGCAACCATGGAGAGGAAGCAGAAAAAGCTTCTCTCAAGGCAGAGTCAACCAGAACCCCCACAGTCAAACTCTAAGTTTGGTGTTGAACTCCCATATCCAAACTCTAAGTTTGGTGTTGGAGAGTCTCAACAAAGCTCTGCACATCTGTGAGGCTCCATGAGAGCCCACTGTCAAGCTATTGACATTAAAGAAGCGCTTGTTGGGAGGCAACCCAATGTTTATCTAATTCTTATTTTTATTGTTTTTCATGTTTTCTTAGGTTCATGATCATGTGGAGTCACAAAATAAATATAAAAATTGAAAACGGAATCAAAAACAGCAGAAGAAAAATCACACCCTGGAGGAGCATCTGTCTGGCGTTCAAACGCCAGAACAGAGCATAGTTCTGGCGCTGAACGCCCAGAATGGGAGCATCCTGGCGCTGAACGCCCAGAACAAGCATGGTTCTGGCGTTCAACGCCAGAAATGGCAGCAAAGGGGTGTTGAACACCCAAAATGGGCACCAACCTGGCGCTGAACGCCCAGAGTTGTGTGCAAGGGCATTTTACATGCCTAAATTGGTGCAGGGATGTAAATGCCTTAACACCTCAGGATCTGTGGACCCCACAGGATCATCTCAGGATCTGTGGACCCCACAGGATCCCCACCTACCTCATCATCTCTCTTTCCATTCATGATCATCCCTTCTTTTTTTTTCCATTTACCACTCACATCCATACACCCACTACCTTTAAAAATTCAATATCTCTCTCCCACCCAATCCCACCCATATGGCCGAATACACACTCCCATCCATCTCCTCCATATCTTCTTCTTATTCTTCTATTCTTTCTTCTTTTGCTCGAGGGCGAGCAACATTCTAAGTTTGGTGTGGTAAAAGCATAGCTTTTTTGTTTTTTCCATAACCATTGATGGCACCTAAGGCCAGAGAAACCTCTAGAAAGAGGAAAGGGAAGACAAAAGCTTCCATCAAGGGTCTATAGCTCAGTGGTAGAACATTTGACTGCAAATCAAGAGATCCCTGAGATACCTCAAGGGATACATTTTCTTCCACACAATTATTGGAAGCAACTAAGGGTGGAACATCAAGAGCACTCCATCATCCTTCATGAAATCAGAGAAGATCTAAAAGCACTGAAGGAGGAGCAACAAAGACAAGGAAGAGACATAGAGAGCTCAAGGACATCACTAAGGTGGATTCATTCCTTGTTCTTACTTTCTCTGTTTTTCGTTTTCTATGTTATGTGCTTATCTATGTTTGTGTCTTCATTACATGATCATTAGTAGTTAGTAACTTTGTCTTAAAGTTATGAATGTCCTATGAATCCATCACCTCTCTTAAAATAAAAACTGTTTTAATTCAAAAGAACAAGAAGTACATGAGTTTTGAATTTATCCGTGAACTTAGTTTAATTATATTGATGTGGTGACAATGCTTCTTGTTTTCTGAATGTATGCTTGAACAGTGCATATGTCTTTTGAAGTTGTTGTTTAAGAATGTTAAATATGTTGGCTCTTGAAAGAATGATGACTAGGAAACATGTTATTCGATAATCTGAAAAATCATAAAAAATGATTCTTGAAGCAAGAAAAAGCAGCAAAGAACAAAGCTTGCAGAAAAAAAAAAAAGAAAAAAAAGGGGGCAAAAAAAATAGAAAAAAAAATAGAAAGAAAAAGAAAAAGCAAGCAGAAAAAGCCAATAACCCTTAAAACCAAAAGGCAAGGGCAAATAAAAAGGATCCCAAGACTTTGAGCATCAGTGGATAGGAGGGCCTAAAGGAATAAAATCCTGGTCTAAGCGGCTAAACCAAGCTGTCCCTAACCATGTGCTTGTGGTGTGTAGGTGTCAAGTGAAAACTTGAGACTGAGCGGTTAAAGTCAAGGTCCAAAGCAAAAGAAGAGTGTGCTTAAGAACCCTGGACACCTCTAATTGGGGACTTTAGCAAAGCTGAGTCACAATCTGAAAAGGTTCACCCAATTATGTGTCTGTGGCATTTATGTATCCGGTGGTAATACTGGAAAACAAAGTGCTTAGGGCCACGGCCAAGACTCATAAAGAAGTTGTGTTCAAGAATCATCATACTGAACTAGGAGACTCAATAACACTATCTGAACTCTGAAGTTCCTATAGATGCCAATCATTCTGAACCTCAATGGATAAAGTGAGATGCCAAAACTATTCAAGAGGCAAAAAGCTATAAGTCCCGCTCATATGATTGAAGCTCTGTTTCATTGATAGTTTGGAATTTATAGTATATTCTCTTCTTTTTATCCTATTTGATTTTCAGTTGCTTGGGGACAAGCAACAATGTAAGTTTGGTGTTGTGATGAGCGGATAATTTATACGCTTTTTGGCATTGTTTTTAGTATGTTTTTAGTAGGATCTAGTTACTTTTAGGGATGTTTTCATTAGTTTTTATGTTAAATTCACATTTCTAGACTTTACTATGAGTTTGTGTGTTTTTCTATGATTTCAGGTATTTTCTGGCTGAAATTGAGGGACTTGAGCAGAAATCAGATTCAGAGGTTGAAAAAGGACTGCTGATGCTGTTGGATTCTGACCTCCCTGCACTCAAAGTGGAGTTTCTGGAGCTACAGAACTCGAAATGGTGTGCTTCCAATTGCGTTGGAAAGTAGACATCCAGGGCTTTCCAGCACTATATAATAGTCCATACTTTGGCTAAGAATTGACGACGTAAACTGGCGTTCAACGCCAGCCTTCTGCCCAAATCTGGCGTCCAGCGCCAGAAAAGGATCCAAAACCAGAGTTAAACGCCCAAACTGGCATAGAAACTGGCGTTCAACTCCACAAATGGCCTCTGCATGTGGAACACTTAAGCTCAGCCCAAACACACACCAAGTGGGCCCCGGAAGTGGATTTATGCATCAATTACTTACTCATGTAAACCCTAGTGACTAGTTTATTATAAATAGGACCTCTTACTATTGTATTAGACATCTTTTGATCATCTTAGGATCTTAGGATCATCTTTGAATGCATTGTTCTTAGACCAAGGGGGCTGGCCATCTCGGCCATGCCTGGACCTTCACTTATGTATTTTCAACGGTAGAGTTTCTACACTCCATAGATTAAGGTGTGGAGCTCTGCTGTTCCTCAAAGATTAATGCAAAGTACTACTGTTTTCTATTCAATTCTTCTTATTTCGCTTCTAAGATATCCATTCGCACCCAAGAACGTGATGAAGGTGATGATTATGTGTGACGCTCATCATCCTTCTCCCTTATGAACGCGTGCCTGACAAACACTTCTGTTCTACATGAAATAAGCTAGAATGAGTATCTCTTAGATCTCCTAACCGGAACCTTCGTGGCGTAAGCTAGAATGATGGCGGCATTCAAGAGAATCCAAAAGGTCTAAACCTTGTCTGTGGTATTCCAAGTAGGATTCAATGATTGAATGACTGTGACGAGCTCCTAACTCGCGATTGCAGGGCGTTAGTGACAGATGCAAAAGGATAGTAAATCCTATTCCAGCATGATCGAGAACCGACAGATGGATAGTCGTGCCGTGACAGGGTGCGTGAGCATATTATTCACTGAGAGGATAAGATGAAGCCATTGGCAAGGGTGATGCCTCCAGACGATTAGCCGTGCCGTGACAGGGCATTGGATCATTTTCCCGAGAGATGACCGAAAGTAGCCATTGACAGTGGTGATGTATCACATAAAGCCAGCCATGGAAAGGAGTGAGACTGATTGGATGAAGATAGTAGGAAAGTAGAGGTTCAGAGGAACGAAAAGCATCTCCATTCTCTTATATGAAATTCCTACCAATGATTTACATAAGTATCTCTATCCCTATTCTATTATTTATTATTCGAAAACTCCATGATTATTTTATATCCGCCTAACTGAGATTTGCAAGGTGACCATAGCTTGCTTCATACCAACAATCTCCGTGGGATTCGACCCTTACTCACGTAAGGTATTACTTGGACGACCCAGTGCACTTGCTGGTTAGTTGTATCGAAGTTGTGACAAATTATGAATGTGTAATCACGATTACGCGTACCAAGTTGCTCACGTGCCAGTAATAATTTGAGCCTGGACATCACAATTTCGTGCACCACAAAACAAACAAACAAATTCTGAGCAAGCATATAGTGATATAGACATATAGGTCTCAAACAAGGAAATATTGCAATGCAATCACAATTCCATGAATTGATTCAAGTTCTCAAAAAGAATGTAATAACTTGAAAGATAATACAAAATAAGAGGTGTAGAAACATAGAATTGAGCAATCGAACCCCTCACCGGATGTGTATATACTCTAATCGCTCAATGTTTAGGGTTTAATAACTCAATCCTCCTCTAATCATTCTTTATAGGATTTTCTCTTCATCTAACAATCAACACATTTAATGTATGTATGCAAGTATCATGAAGACTTCTCAGGGTTGTAATGGGGTTGAGTTAAGGTAGGATGAATATGGTCAAGTGGACTAAAAGATTGAATATTTGATTAGCTTAAGCATCTATCTAACCTATAACAACCTAATCACTAAAATTCAATCTAACTATCCATTACTCTCTTTTTACACACATTCATGCATTCTTTCTCATTTAATCCACAAATGCATTCATTATTCATTTTTTTCTTTTCTTTGGGGTAACCTTTGTCTCCTTTTATTATTTTTTTCAATTTTTTTATTTCTTTTTTTTCTTTTCAAGTAATATATATACAAAACAAATGTATATGGTTAAAGAAATTGACACATGAATGTGCACCCATTTTCCAAAATTTTTAATAAATATCCAAAATAAACTTTTTATTCACTACCAATATTTTCCAAAAACTTTCTCCACACTTAAATGACACACACACACTTTAAGCTAAGCTAATCAAAAATGCAATTCAAGGCCATTCATGGTTTTTCGCTTAGGATTGTGATGTGCTAATATTAAAAATAATGGGGTCAATAAGGCTCCAAATTAGTTCACAATGGTAGATATAAGGATATGGCTATATGGGTTAGTAAGCTTTAATTCAAAAATAGCCTCAATCATGCTAAACGCATTCAAAACATCAAACATCAAAAATAAAGAATTAAACAAAGCTAAAATCACAATTATAGAAGGAGCATAACACACAAGAATAAGGATTGTGGTTGAAATATGCAACCACGCATTAAAAGCTCAAATCTCACTTGGTGTCTTGTTCTATCTCTCTTCTATATTCCACAAAATAATTTAAGCAAGTTTAAAAGCAATTTTTCGAATTAAAACAATGGAATTCCCTAAAATAAATTTTTCTTGAAAATTTTTGTTATTTTTGCCAAGATTATTTTCTATGTATGTATAATGTGTTGGATGCAATTCCAAAATTCTTATCTCTTTCCTAATTTCCACTATACAAAAATCATCATGAACAATTAGGACAAAATTAACTAGGTACTATACTATTCACAACATCCAATCACAATTACTAGCTATAGAATATATACCAAGCAAAATAAAAATGCAATAACTAATAATAAAACTAAAGATAGACTAAGATATATATAACCAATCAAAATAAGAGCATGCAGTACAAAAGTCAAAAGTACTAATAAATATCCATAAAAAACATAATAACTAAAAGTAAAATAGAGTGTAAAGTGTTCGGAACAAGAAATTTACATCCCAAAAGTTATGAATCCCCCCCCCCACACTTAAGTGTGGCACGATCCTCCGTGCATGGATGATAATCTGGGGGACAGAAGGATTTAAGCATCGCCACCTTCAGCTGGTGGTTGCGGGGCCTCTGGCTGCTATATAAAACAAATAAACAGGAATTGAGAAAGAGTTAATATGAGTGTGGTATGATAAAAGACAATGTGTGTATTCTAAATGTGCGCATGGTTAGAACACACACATGGCCGGTTAAAACGGCAAACCACACAATCAAAAATTAACCATGAATTCCTCCATTAAGTGGCCTATGATGCAAGCGATGGATATTGAGATTGTGCAAGTGAAAGCGCAAGATTAATATAGAATAGCACAACGAATAATAACCAATTCATCCTTAATAAAAGAAGCCTACTTATTCATCCTAAAAAAATAAGGAAATAATCACACAGACAAGGCGTTTGTTGTAAAAAAAAGGGGCAAACTTGATAAAAATTAAGTCAAGTCACTCAAACAAATGCAAAGCATTAAAGAATAAAAACCTTGGTATGTGATTATGTAGATTTGAAAATCATGATGAGCAAGTAGTTCAATTCAATTCACTAGGTTCAATATGCACTTGTTAAAGATTTCATCAAATATGAAACTAAATGTAACATTTCCAAGTTGATTTGGTGCTAGTAACTCAAAGCAGTAAACAAGTACATTAATGAAGTTCAATCCCAAATAAAATTGTAAGCATTTAAAATGCACAACTCTTGAGTAGAATTCCTAACAAGAACAAAGTTTAAGACATATGGTGGCCATAATACATGAATTAAACAAAAAACTCATTTAGGCATTATGACGAACACTTGGTATGCAATTCATATATTCATAAATTTCAAATCAATTTCAAGCAACAATCAACCCAATTAATATCAAACAAACACTTGCAACTCATATGACAACCAATTAACCAATCTAACCTAATATACTTACTAAAATCAACTACAAAATTTATTGAGAACTAAATAAAAGAAGCAGAGTAAAGGTAATGTAAGAACTTGGAGTTGAAGAAGGAATTCATGGAAGGAGGGCAGTTGTAGTGGTGCTTGGATGCTGCCTGATGAATCCATATTTGATGATGATTTTTGGTTGAAATTGAATGGATTTCATCATATAAACTTGCACTTATTCCATTAAATAGCATGCTTTTGAACTCTCCTCCTAATTTGTGCTTGATTATGAAAACATGCTCTTTTGTGCCTAATTTGATTAATTTTATTCCATTTACCTTCCATTCGATACCTTGATATTATTTGTGAGTGATTTCAGAGGTATAAGGTAGGAATGGCTTGGGAAGAATGGAAGAGGAGCATTCAAAGTGGATGAAAAATGAAGAATCAAAGGAGAAGAGCTCAACGAAGTGTGCGTATGCACAGACATGCGTGCGTACGCACAGCCATCAAAATAGAGCCACGCGTGCACGTGAGCCGCTTCGTGCGCGTCGCGCGTCTGTGCGCAAACCATCTTGTGCGTACGCACAGGAAAGAATTTTGGCAGAGTGTGCGTGCACACACGTCTGTGTGTACGCACAGGTGGCCCCACATGCCTTCATTAAAATAGCACGTGACTCGCGATTTTGATGGATTTGAGGCCCATTTCTGAAGCCATTTAGCTCATAATGAAGGGAGAATGAGGACCATTGATGAATCCATATTTAATGATGATTTTTTATTAGAATTGAATGGATTTTCATCATATAAACTTGCACTTATTCCCTTGAATAGCATGCTTTTGAACTTCCCTCCCAAATTATGTTTGATTATGAAAATATGCTCTTTTGCACCTAATTTAATCTATTTTATTCCATTTGCCTTCCATTCGATGCCTTGATGTTGTTTGTGAGTGATTTCAGGTGTATAAGGTAGGAATGAGTTGGAGAAAATGGAAGATAAGCATGCAAAGTGGAGGAAACATGAAGAATGAAAAGAGATGAGTTCAGAGACGTGTGCGTGCGCACGGCTGCTTGTGCGTACGCACAGCTGCCCAACCAGAGCGCGTGGATTGCTTCGAGCGCGTCGCGCTTCCATTCAAGCATCGCCTAGTGTGCGTGCACACGGCTACTTGTGCGTATGCACAGGACGTGATTTTTCGCAAGGTGTGCAGACGCACGCATCTGTGGGTCCGCACAGGTGTCCGCACATGGCTTCATTAAAAGAGCACGTGACTCACGATTTGGGGGCTTTGGAGGCCCATTTCTGAAGTCTTCTAGCTCTTTGACGAATGGATTTTTGACGGTTTAGAATTTCACAAATGAAATCTCGTTGAAGTATAGTCTCTAAACCAACAATAATCCTCTCATGCAAAAATTTGTTTGTCACAAGTACAAACCCCTAAAATTTATAAACCGAAGTATTGGACCTCAGGTCGTTCTCCCTAGGACGTACAATGAAGTGTCTTGTTATCGGTTATGGGTTATTTTGGGGTTTTGGATAAGAAGCATGAAAAGTAAATGGCAATGAAAATAAACTAACAACTATAGAAGGCTCTTGGCAAGGTATGAAAATTAGAAGTCCTATCCTAGTTATCCTTTTCAATTGTGATGAGATTTGTTCATTGCTACCACTTAGTTAACCCTTACTAATTAAAGGAAAGTCAAGTGGGTGAATCAATTTGATTTCTCAAGTCCTAATCAACTCCTAAAGGAATGACTAGCTTTGGAGGCTTTCAAATCAATTAGCAATCTCTCCAATTATCAATCAACAAAGGAATTAGATGACTCAAGTGTCACTAATTACTCTACCTAGGCCAAGAGGAACAAAATCTACACTAAAATCCAACCAAGCATTTCATCAAACACTTGGAAGGCACAAAAGAAAAGTATAGTAAATCAACAACAAGAATGAAGTCTAATCAACAATTATTGAAAGGAATTAACAACAACAATCAAGGAAATCACAATTATCATGAATTACCTCAAGTTGCATTATTGAAAGAAAACCAAGGAACAACAATATATCCAAAACAAAATGGAGGATTACAATTATTAAAGCACACATCTAGAAAGAGGAAGAGGAGAAGATTAAGAATTGGTAAATGAAAAGTGAATCAAAGCATGAGTTAAACCTAGATCTAAGAAGAGAGATTAACCTAAACCTAATCCTAATCCTAGAGAGAAGGGAGAGCTTCTCTCTCTAGAAACTAACTAAAAAACTAAACTAAACTATGACTAATGATTAAAAGTATGAAAAGTATCTAAAAGTATGTTGATTCCCCTTCAATACTTGACTTAAATAGCATCAGAAATGAGTTGGATTGGGCCCACAAGGCTTCTAAAATCGCTGGCCACGTGTTGCATTAAGTGGGTCATGTGCCACCATCGGCGCGTCCGCGTACCGTGGGCGTGCGCGCCCCTATGCGCGATGTAACTATGGCAAATCTTATATCGTTTCGAAGCCCCGGATGTTAGCTTTCCAACCCAATTGGAACCGCATCATTTGGACCTCTGTAGCTCAAGTTATGGTCGTTTAAGTGCGAAGAGGTCGGCTTGACAGCTTTCCGATTCTTTCATTTCTTCATGAGTTCTCCAACTTTCCATGCTTCCTTTCTTCATTCCCTTGATCCAATCTTTGCCTCCTAAACCTTAAATCACTTAACAAACATATCAAGGAATCTAATGGAATCAAGGTGAATTAGATTTAGCTATTTTAAGACCTAAAAAGCATGTTCTCACTCTTAAGCACAATTAAAGGAGAATATACAAAACCATGCTATTTCATTGCATAAATGTGGGTAAAAGGTTATAAAATCCCCTAAATCAAGCATAAGATAAGCCCTACAAATGGGGTTTGTCACTCATATTGGAGGGGAAATGAGGGACATAACATAGCATATCATTAGGATAGTTTAGGAGTAGTGGTAGGAAGTTTTTATTTTAGTTTTTTTCTCTAAGTTTTTCATCATCTCTATTAGGGTTTATATTAGGATTTTACATCCAAGTGCCATTTCCATTTTTGATCTTGGATTTTGCTAGCTTTCATTGTAAGTATTCTCTTATTATTACTCTTTATAGTTACGTTGTCATTACTCTTTCTTCTAATTCAAGTTATAGTTCAATTTTGCTTCTCTCTTGCAATTTCAATTTCTTGTTGATGAATTTGATGTTTGATGTTTGTTTCATGCTTTCTTGTGTTATTCTTGTTGATTGAGATCAATTGTTGCTTTTAGTTTTAAGCCTTTTCTCATTTTCTCCATGTTTAAGGTTTTTGCCCACCAAGTGTTTGACAAAATGTCAAACATGGTTTTAGGCTAAATTTTTTGCTCTTGGCTTGGGTAAAGTGAGCAATTGGGTTCCTAGAGTTGGAATGTCCAACATTTAGTTTCAATCCTTGGATTGTTAATTGTCCTTGTTTCCACTAACGCTAATTTGTTGCTAAGGCAATTAGCAAGCAATTTAGGATTTGTGGGTTGAGAACACTTATGCTCATTTAACTTACTTTCCGATGTGAGGGTTGATCAAGTGAGACTAATCCATCATGATTGTCATAGTTGTGGTTCCAACAAGGAAAGGACCCTTAGCTCACTCCAAGCCAAGACTCTTTTTATGCTTTCAATCTTTCATACACTTCTATGTTAATCTCTTTTATACTTTACTTATTTATATTACATAGTCGGTTCTTTATTTTCTTCATTAGTTCAATCATTACAATTTTGCATGTTCTTTTATTGCTTTATATATTCATTTCTTTATCGACAACCCCTTGATCACTACAACCAGATTTGCACACTCATTGTTCTAAAGTACTCCTTGGGAGACGACTCGGGAGTCAAATACTCTCGGTTTTGAATTAGTTTTGAATTGTGACACATCTTGTAAGTTTCCAATTTGATTGATGGCCAACTTGTTGGGTTAGGACTATACTTACAACGCCAATTCTATTTTGGATAATTAAGTTCCTAACCCGTGCATTTGGGGCTTCGTCAAATTTTGGCGCCGTTGCTGGGGAGTTCACTTTAAGTGCAATGAGTGCTACAATTTTGGTTGTTGTAAATATGTGAATAGTGTAAATACTTGATTTTTGGTTTGCTACTTGGCATTAATTGGTAGGAGGCGCCTGGTGTGGAATTTATAACCCACAAACTAACCGGCAAGTGCATCAGGTCGTACCAAGTAATACCTCAGGTGAGTAAGGGTTGATCCCACGAGGATTGAAGGACTAAGCAACAATGGTTGATTAATTTACTTAATTAGGCAAACAGAAAGTAGTGTTTAAATGTTCAAGGAGCATTAAACAATCGTTCAGAAATTAAAATAGTAAAGTAAATGAGTTGGGAATATTTATGGAGAAACAATTAAGGTTTCAGAGTTATCTATTTTTCCGGATTAACTTTTCTTACTAACTATTTTAATTATGCAGGATTTAATTCATGACAAACTATGTGTGACTAGACCCTAATTCCTTAGACCTTTCTAGTCTCCTCTAAAATTCATCAACTGCCAATTCCTTGGTCAATTAATTCCAATTAGAGGGTGATGATCAAATTCCAGTTTATATGCCACAAAAATCCTAATTACCCAAAAATAAAAGGATTATATGTCACGTATCCCGTTAAATCTAGATAATTAAAATTTAGGAGAATATATTTTCAAGCTGTTGTTCAAGTAAAGAGCTTTTCCAAGTTATACAAGAACACAATTAGAAAGAGGGTCATACTTCCGTTCCACCCAAATTCATAAGATAAAGAGCGAAAATAATTCTTAAATTATAAATCCATACATGAATTAAAATAGAAAAAGCAATAAAATCAATCCATACAAATAGACAAAGCTCCTAACCTTAACAATGGAGGTTTAGTTGTTCATGGTAAAGAGAAAAATAAGGATTGTAAATTGGAATGGAATAATGTTGTCCTGGAACCCCACTGTTGGAATCCCCTTTTTCTCTAATCCTCATTAATTTAAAATCTATTCTCTAAAACTAAAATAATATCATTTCCTAAAAATAATATTTGAATTTAAATTAGAATTAATTAACAAGTCTTCAGTTGATAGGTGGGGACCACTCGTTTTGTCCATTCTGCAGCTTCTAATCTATGTTTTTTGGGCTGAAAACTGAGTCAAAATAGCTTAGAAATCACCCCCAGCGTTTTTCTGCGTTTTCTGCACGTGGCGCCTGTCACTCGTACGCGTCAGTCACACGTACGCATCGATGGTCTTCTTCACGTGTCACGCGCACGCGTCAGTCACGCGTACGCGTTGCTGAGCAAATCTTCAAATCATGCGTACGCGTCAGTCACGCGCACGTGTCACCATGGAAAGCTCCAAATCACGCGCACGCATCAGTCACGCATATGCGTCGCTCCTCGCTCCCATCTCCTTTGGTTCTTGTGCTGCAGAAACTCCATCAAATCCAACGGAATGCTACCTAAAATAAACAAAATTGCAAAAGACTCAAAGTAGCATCCATATTGGCTAAAAGATAATTAATTCTTTATTAAACTCAACAAATTAGATGCAAATTCACTAAGAAAAGGTAAGAAAGATGCTCGCGCATCACAACACCAAACTTGAATTGTTGCTTGTCCTCAAGCAACCAAACTTAATATCGGCTTAGAATGTGAATTTGCATGAGAATGAAAGTTCGATTAAGCTCATGTCTCTTCTTATAGTGGGGTTTATACCTACAATCTTGAATAGTTTTGGCATCTCACTCTCCTTTGAATCAGAAGAATGTCACTGTCATTCAGAATTAGAATCTGGATAATATTATGAATTCTCTGATCTTTTGTAACTCAATTTAACCCTTGAACACAATAGTTTTTCTTTTCTTTGGTGCTTTGCACCTTGAGCCTAGCCGTGACTTTAAATGTTTTATCTCAAGCTTTACTTGACACAGAAACACCACAAGCACTTAACTGGGAAACTCTTTTTGGAGTTTTGATTTTTTTCTTTCAGCTACTCCCAGACAGTGGTGCTCAAAGCCTTTGGCATACTCTTCTAATTGCAGTTGATCTCGACTCTAAATGTTTTGTCTCAAGGATTACTTGACACAAGAACACCACAAGCATGTAACTAGGGAAACAACTTTTTGAGCTTTTAATCATGTCTGACCTCCCTAGTCATTGGTGCTCAGAGCCTTGGACCTGGTTTTTTTTTTTTTTTTTGCTGTTTCTTTTGCTTCAAGGATTAAATTTTTTTTTATTTCAGAGAAATCATAATAATTCTCTAAATCCATGTTCCTTTTACATTAACATTCTTTGATTTAATTTTAAATATGCACTATTCATGTCATGCATTCAGAGTTACAGAAATTACCACCACATCTAAGTAAATAAGACTATTCTTCAATATAAACTCAATTTCTCATGTAATACATCACTTCTGTATTTTTTATTTTCAATTCAAGCTCAGTGAGTAATACATGAAACATCTTTTTAGAATTAAGGCAATTAAGAGAAAACTAAACTAGACCTAGGATTCTAACTAATAAAGGATCATGCAACAAACAAAGTAAAATAGCAGAAAACTAGAACATAATATAATAAAAGTGGGAAGAAATATAGAATGAAAGGAACTCAACCACCTTAGTTATCCTAGCAGTCATTTTATTCTTCAGGTTGTGCTCCTTCTGTGAAGATGATTCGCCTCCCTTTTAGTCCCATAAGAATAAACAGAAAACTTCTAGGTGAAGCGTCAACACCAAACTTAAAGGTTTACTTGTCCTCAAGCAAAGAAGAACTGAAAACATAAAGAAACAACTATTATGATGAAAGAAGAATAAAAGGATAAAAGAACAAGAGAGAATTAGGATTGGGAGAGAGAGAAAGAAAATTAAAACTAGGCGGTGAACTAGTGTAGTTATGTGGCGAAGGCGACGTGTACGCGTACAGCACGCGTACGCATGGGTCGCAAATTTTCCTTAATGACGCGTGAGCATCAGGCACGCGTCCATGTGCCCATGATTTGTGCGATTCACGCGAAGCCAGCCACGTACACGCACAACTCTCTGTTCGCGTGGCTTGGGAACCAATAATTTCATGCGACGTGTGCGCGTCATGCACGCGCACGCATCAGGGACGCGTATGCATGAACAAGTTTTATTTTTCTAGCACACTTCCAGCCCCAAGCCAGCATAAATTTCTGCCCAAACACTTATTTACGTCAATTTTTAAGGTCACGCGTACGCGTCGATGACGCGTACGTGTGGCGTGCCAAAATCACGAATGACGCGTACGCGTGGGGTACGCGTACGCGTGGGCTTGTTTGTGCGAAAGGCATCATTCCTGCGCCACTCCCACGCAACTCTCTGTTCATTTTTATTTTTCACGCATACCCATCTGACGCGTACACGTCAGCGACGCTTGTGGGTCGGGTGCTCTCTTTTTTTTTTTTTTGTCCAGCTCCAGTTCTAAGATAGCTGCATGATCTAAAAAGCAATAAAAACTTAGTAAAAATCAAATAAGGAAGAAAACTACTACTACAAAAATAGCTAAGGATACGAATTTATCGGGTTGTGGTACACGAAATTATGATCTCTGATAATGACTCCAAGAGCTTGGTGCTCTAATCTCAATTCATAATTTGTCACAACTTCGATACAACTAACCAGCAAGTGCACTGGGTCGTCCAAGTAATAAACCTTACGTGAGTAAGGGTCGATCCCACGGAGATTGTTGGTATGAAGCAAGCTATGGTCACCTTGTAAATCTCAGTCTGGCGGATAATAATTGATTATGGAGTTTTCGAAATTAATAGTAAATAAACAGAAAATAAGGATAGAAACACTTATGTAATTCATTGGTGAGAATTTCAGATAAGCGTGTAGAGATGCTTTCGTTCCTCTGAATCTCTGCTTTCCTGCTGTCTTCATCCAATCAGTCTTACTCCTTTCCATAGCTGGCTTTATGCAAGGGCATCACCGTTGTCAATGGTTACTTCCCCTCCTCTTGTGAAAATGGTCCAAATGCTCTGTCATAGCACGGCTAATCATCTGAGGTTCCCGATCATGCTGGAATAGGATTCACCCTCCTTTTGCGTCTGTCACTACGCCCAGTACTCGCGAGTTTGAAGCTCGTCACAGTCATTCAATCCCTGAATCCTACTCGGAATACTGACAAACCCCAATTTGACGGTTTGTTTTGTATTGATTTTTGGGGATTTTATCACCTTTTACCCACATTTATTCAATGAAATAGCATGGTTTTATAACTTCTCCCTTAATTGTGCTTAAGAGTGAAAACATGCTTTTTAGGACTCAAAATAGCTAAATTTAATTCACCTTGATTCTATTAGATGCCTTGATATGTTCGTTAAGTAATTTCAGATTTAGGAGGCAAAGATTGGATTAAGGGAATGAAGAAAAAGCATGTAAAGTTTGAGAACTCATGAAGAAATGATGGAACCAAAAAGCTGTCAAGCCTGACCTCTTCACACTTAAATGACCATAACTTGAGCTACACAGGTCCAATTGATGCGGTTTCAGTTGGGTTGGAAAGCTAACATCCGGGGCTTCGAAACGATATAAGATTTGCCATAGTTTCTACACGTATGGTGGCGCGCACGCGCAAAGTACGCACACGCGCCGTTGTTGCCACCTAGTTCACTTAAAGCAAAACGTGGCCAACGAATTCTAAAGCCTTGTGGGCCCAATCCAACTCATTTCTGATGCTATTTAACCCAAGGAGTGAAGAGAGAAACGTGTGTTAGTTACCAATTAGTTTAGTTTAGCTTTGTAATTAGTTTCTAGAGAGAGAAGCTCTCACTTCTCTCTAGAATTAGGATTAGGTTTAGTTCTTAGATCTAGATTTTAATTCATCTTCTTCTTCTCAATTCCTTGTTGTTACATTCATTCTTCTTCCATCCTTTTGTTGTAATTTCCTTTATGTTGTTCTTGCATTTTGTTGTAGATCTACTTTTGTTCCTCCCTTTCTCTTTCAATTCAATTCAAGGTAAATCATAATAATTGTGTTCATTTGATTTGTTGTTGTTTAATTCCTTGCAAATTGAGTAGTGTAGATTTACTTTTCTTGCAATCTTACTATGCTTTCCTTTTATGCCTTCCAAGTGTTTTATGAAATGCTTGGTTGGATTTTAGAGTAGAGTTTTATGTTCTTGGCTTGGAAAGGTAACTTAGGAACTCTTGAGTTACTAATGTCCAAGTAATTGATGATTGGGATTCATTGACTCTAGTTCTCACTAATTGAATTAGTGGAGAGTTAGGACTTATGGACTAGGATTGATATAGCTCATTTGACTTTCCTTTACTACTAGTTAGAGGATGATTTAATGAGATTAATCCTTGCCAATTCTCATATTGTGGTTAGTGATTAGGATAGAGATCTTTGACCACCAACCCTTGCCAAGACCTTTTTAGCCATTAGTTTACTTTCTTACCATTTATCTTTCATGCTTCATATCAAAACCCCAAATATAACTCACAACCGATAACAAGACACTCCATTACAATTCCTAGGGAGAACGACCCGAGGTTTGAATACTTCGGTTTATAAATTTTAGGGGTTTGTTTTAGTGACAAACAACTTTTTGTATGAAAGGATTAGTGATTGGTTTAGAAACTATACTTGCAACGAGATTTCATTTGTGAAATTCTAAACCGTCAAAAATCCATTCGTCAAATACCACAGACAAGGTTTAGACTTTCCGGATTCTCATGAATGCCGCCATCAATCTAGCTTACACCACGAAGATTCTGATTAAGAGATCTAAGAGATAATCATTCAATCGAAGGTAGAACGGAAGTGGTTGTCAGGCACGCGTTCATGGGAATGATGATGATTATCACGTTCATCACATTTAGGTTGAAGTGCAAATGAATATCTTAGAAGTGGAATAAGTTAAATTGAATAGAAAAACAGTAGTACTTTGCACTAATCTTTGAGGAACAGCAGAGCTCCACACCTTAATCTATGGAGTGTAGAAACTCTACCGTTGAAAAATACATAAGTGAATATAGGGTAAGCATGGCCGAGTGGCCAGCCTCCCATGGAGGTCTAGAGATCTCAAAAATGATCAAAATATGTCTAATACAATAGTAAAAAGTCCTATTTATACTAAGCTAGTTACTAGGGTTTACAGAAGTAAGTAATTGATGCATAAATCCACCTCCGGGGCCCACTTGGTGTGTGCTTGGGCTGAGCTTGAATGTTACACGTGTAGAGGTCATTCTTGGAGTTGAACGCCAGGTTGTAACGTATTTCTGGCGTTCAACTCTGGTTTGTGACTTGTTTCTGGCGTTTAACTCCAGACAGTAGTGTAGAACTGGCGTTTAACGCCCTTTTACGTCATCTAAACTCGTTCAAAGTATGGACTAGTATACATTTCTGGAAAGCCCTGGATGTCTACTTTCCAACGCAATTGGAAGCGCACCATTTTGAGTTCTGTAGCTCCAGAAAATCCACTTTGAGTGCAAGGAGGTCAGAATCCAACAGCATCAGCAGTCCTTCTTCAACCTCTGAATCTGATTTTTGCTCAAGTCCCTCAATTTCAGCCAGAAAATACCTGAAATCACAGAAAAATACACAAACTCATAGTAAAGTCCAGAAATGTGAATTTAACATAAAAACTAATGAAAACATTCCTAAAAGTAACTAGATTCTACTAAAAACATACTAAAAACAGTGCCAAAAAGCGTATAAATTATCCGCTCATCACAACACCAAACTTAAATTGTTGCTTGTCCCCAAGCAACTGAAAATCAAATAGGATAAAAAAAGAGAATATACTATAAATTCCAAACTATCAATGAAACATAGCTCCAATCAGATGAGCAGGACTTGTAGCTTTTTGCCTCTTGAATAGTTTTGGCATCTCACTTTATCCATTGAAGTTCAGAATGATTGGCTTCTATAGGAACTCAGAGTTCAGATAGTGTTATTGATTCTCCTAGTTCAGTATGATGATTCTTGAACACAGCTATTTTATGAGTCTTGGCCGTGGCCCTAAGCACTTTGTTTTCCAGTATTACCACCGGATACATAAATGCCACAGACACATAATTGGGTGAACCTTTTCAGATTGTGACTCAGCTTTGCTAAAGTCCCCAATTAGAGGTGTCCAGGGTTCTTAAGCACACTCCTTTTTTTTGCTTTGGACCTTGACTTTAACCGCTCAGTCTCAAGTTTTCACTTGACACCTTCACGCCACAAGCACATGGTTAGGGACAGCTTGGTTTAGCCGCTTAGACCAGGATTTTATTCCTTTAGGCCCTCCTATCCACTGATGCTCAAAGCCTTGGGATCCTTTTTATTTGCCCTTGCCTTTTGGTTTTAAGGGTTATTGACTTTTTCTGCTTGCTTTTTCTTTTTCTTTCTATATATTTTTTTTTCGCCTATTTTTTTTTTCTGCAAGCTTTGTTCTTTGCTGCTTTTTCTTGCTTCAAGAATCATTTTTATGATTTTTCAGATTATCAAATAACATGTCTCCTTGTCATCATTCTTTCAAGAGCCAACATATTTAACATTCTTAAATAACAACTTCAAAAGACATATGCACTGTTCAGGCATTCATTCAGAGAACAAGAAGCATTATCACCACCTTAATATAATTAAACTAACTTCAAGGATAAATTCGAAACTCATGTACTTCTTGTTCTTTTGAATTAAAACATTTTTCATTTAAGAGAGGTGATGGATTCATAGGACATTCATAACTTTAAGACATAGTTACTAACTACTAATGATCATGTAATAAGACACAAACATAGATAAGCACTTAACATAGAGAAAACGAAAAACAGAGAAAGTAAGAACAAGGAATGAGTCCACCTTAGTGATGGTGGCATTTCCTTCTTGAGGAACCAATGATGTCCTTGAGCTCTTCTATGTCTCTTCCTTGTCTTTGTTGCTCCTCCCTCATTGCTTTTTGATCTTCTCTTATTTCATGAAGGATGATGGAGTGCTCTTGATGTTCCACCCTTAATTGTCCCATGTTGGAACTTAATTCTCCTAGGGAGGTGTTAATTTACTCCCAGTAGTTTTGTGGAGGAAAATGCATTTGAGGCATCTCCGAGATCTCATGGTGATGAGCTTCATGCGTCTCTTGAGATCCATGAATGGGCTCTCTTGCTTGCTCCATCCTTTTCTTAGTGATGGACTTCTCTTCCTCAATGGGAATGTCTCCTTCTATGAAAGCTCCAGCTGAGTAACATAGATGGCAAATAAGATGAGGAAAAGCTAGCCTTGCCCCAAGGGAAGGCTTTTCGGCTATTTTGTAGAGTTCAAGGGAGATGACTTCATGAACTTCTACTTCCTCTCCAATCATGATGCTATAGATCATGATGGCCCGATCCACAGTAACTTCAGATCGGTTGCTAGTGGGGATGATGGAGCGTTGGATGAACTCCAACCATCCTCTAGCCACAGGCTTGAGGTCCAGTCTTCTTAGTTGAACCGGCTTGCCTTTGGAGTTAATCTTCCATTGAGCTCCTTCCACACATATGTCCATGAGGACTTGGTCCAACCTTTGATTAAAGTTGACCCTTCTAGTGTAGGGGCGCTCATCTCCTTGCATCATAGGCAAGTTAAACGCCAACCTCACATTCTCCGGACTAAAATCTAAGTATTTCCCCCGAACCATTGTAACATAATTCTTTGGATTCGGGTTCTTACTTTGATCATGGTTCCTAGTGATCCATGCATTGGCATAGAACTCTTGAACCATTAGGATGCCGACTTGTTGGATGGGGTTTGTTAGAACTTCCCAACCTCTTCTTTGGATTTCATGTCAGATCTCCAGATACTCATTCTTTTTGAGTTTGAAAGGGACCTCAGGGATCACCTTCTTCTTGGCCACAACATCATAGAAGTGGTCTTGATGGGCTTTGGAGATGAATCTTTCCATCTCCCATGACTCGGAGGTGGAAGCTTTTGTCTTCCCTTTCCTTTTTCTAGAGGATTCTCCGGTCTTAGGTGCCATCAATGATAATGGAAAAACAAAAAGCTTATACTTTTACCACACCAAACTTAGAATTTTGCTCGCCCTCGAGCAAGAGAAGAAAGAATAGATGAAGAAGAAGAAGAAATGGAGGAGAGGGAGAGGGAGATGTGTTTCGGTCAAGAAGGGAAAAAGAGGGTTGTGTTGTGTGAAAATGAGGAAGAATGGAGGGCTTTATATAGGGAAGGGAGGGGGGTTAAGGTTTCGGCCATGTAGGGTGGGTTTAGGTGGGAAATTAATTTTGAATTTTGAAGGTAGGTGGTTTTTATGAGGTAGGTTTATAGGGAAGAGTGGATGGATGTGAGTGGTGAAGTGGTGATAGGGAAGAGAGATTGAGGTGAGAAGAAGTAAGTAGAGGTAGGTGGGGATCCTGTGGGGTCCACAGATCCTGAGGTGATCCTGTGGGGTTCACAGTTCCTAAGGTGTTCAAGGATTTACAACCTTGCACCAAATTGGGCATGCAAAATGCCCTTGCACACAACTCTGGGCGTTCAGCGCCAGATTGGTGCTTGTTCTGGGCGTTGAACACCCATTTGTAGCCTATTTCTGGTGTTGAACGCCAGAACCATGCTTGTTCTGGGCGTTCAGCGCCAGCTCTTCTCCAGGGTGCATTTCTGGCGTTCAAACGCCCATATGCTGCCCATTTCTGGCGTTCAGCGCCAGAACCATGCTCTGTTCTGGTGTTGAACGCCCAAAACATGTTTCTTACTGGCGTTTAAACGCCAGTAAGATCTTCCTCCAGGGTGTGATTTTTCTTCTGCTATTTTTGATTCCGTTTTCAATTTTTTGATTTATTTTGTGACTCCAAATGATCATGAACCTAATAAAACATGAAAAACAATGAAAATTAGATAAATAAACATTGGGTTGCCTCCCAACAAGCGTTCTTTAATGTCAATAGCTTGACAGTGGGCTCTCATGAGCCTCACAGATGTGCAGAGCTTTGTTGAGACCTCCCAACACCAAACTTAGAGTTTGGATATGGGGGTTTGACACCAAACTTAGAGTTTGGTTGTGGCCTCCCAACACCAAACTTAGAGTTTGACTGTGGGGACTTTGTTTGACTCTGCTTTGAGAGAAGCTTTTTATGCTTCCTCTCCATGGATGCAGAGAGAGATCCTTGAGTTGTAAACACACGGTTGTCCTCATTTATTTGAAGGATCAATTCTCCTCTGTCCACATCAATCACAGCTCTTGCTGTGGCTAGGAAGGGTCTTCCAAGGATGATGAATTCATCCTCATACTTCCCAGTATCTAGGACTATGAAATCAACAGAGATGTAAAGGCCTTCAACCTTTACTAACACGTCCTCTACTTATCCATAAGCCTGTTTTCTTGAATTGTCTGCCATCTCTAATGAGATTTTAGCAGCTTGTACCCCATAGATTCCCAGTTTCTCTATTACAGAGAGGGGAATGAGGTTTATTCCTGAACCAAGGTCACACAGAGCCTTAAAGATCATGGTGCCTATGGTACAAGGTATTAAGAACTTTCCAGGATCCTGTTTCTTCTGAGGTAATGTCAGTTGATCCAGATCACTTAGTTCATTGGTGAACAAGGGGGGTTCATCTTCCCAAGTTTCAATGCCAAATAATTTGGCATTCAGCTTCATGATTGCACCAAGGTACTTGGTAACTTGCTCTTCAGTAACATCCTCATTCTCTTCAGAAGAGGAATACTCATCTTTCATGAATGGCATAAGGAGGTTTAATGGAATATCTATGGTCTCTAGATGAGTTTCAGATTCCTTTGGTTCCTCAGAGGGAAACTCCTTATTGATCACTGGACGTCCCAGGAGGTCTTCCTCACTGGGATTTACGTCCTCTCCTCCCCTTACAGGTTCGGCCATGGTGCTTATGTCAATGGCCTTGCACTCTCCTCTTGGATTTTCTTCTGTATTGATTGGGAGAGTACTAGGAGGGATTTCAGTGATCCTTTTACTCAGCTGGCCCACTTGTGCTTCCAAATTTCTAATGGAAGACCTTGTTTCATTCATGAAACTCACAGTGGCCTTAGATAGATCAGAGACTAGGTTTGCTAAATTAGAGGTATTTTGTTCAGAGTTCTCTGTCTGTTGCTGAGTGAATGATAGAAAAGGTTTACTATTGTTAAACATATTTCTTCCACCATTATTAAAGCCTTGTTGAGGCTTTTGTTGATCCTTCCATGAGAGATTTAGATGATTTCTCCATGATGGATTATAGGTGTTCCCATAAGGTTCACCTAAGTAATTTACCTCTGCTATTGCAGGGTTTTCAGGATCATAAGCTTCTTCTTCAGAAGATGCCTCTTGAGTACTGTTGGATGCAGCTTGCATTCCATTCAGACTTTGAGAAATCATATTGACTTGCTGAGTCAATATTTTATTCTGAGCCAATATGGCATTCAGAGTATCAATTTCAAGAACTCCCTTCTTCATAGGCGTCCCATTACTCACAGGATTCCTCTCAGAAGTGTACATGAACTGGTTATTGGCAACCATGTCAATGAGTTCTTGAGCTTCTGCAGGCGCTTTCTTTAGGTGAATTGATCCACCTGTAGAGGTATCCAATGACATCTTAGATAACTCAGACAGACCATCATAGAATATATCCAGGATGGTCCATTCTGAAAGCATGTCAGAAGGACACTTTTTGGTCAGTCCTTTGTATCTCTCCCAAGCTTCATAGAGGGATTCACATTCTTTCTGTCTGAAGGTTTGAACATCCACTCTAAGCTTGCTCAGATTTTGAGGAGGAAAGAACTTGGCTAAGAAAGCCTTGACCAGCTTATCCCAAGAGTTCAGGCTATCCTTAGGTTGAGAGTCCAACCATACTCTAGCTCTGTCTCTTACAGCAAAAGGGAAAAGCATGAGCTTGTAGACTTCAGGATCTACTCCATTAGTCTTAACAGTATCATATATCTGCAAGAATTTAGTTAAGAACTGAAAAGGATCTTCAGATGGAAGTCCATGAAACTTGCAGTTCTGCTGCATCAGAGAAACTAGCTGAGGTTTTAGTTCAAAGTTGTTTGCTCCAATGGCAGGAATGGAGATGCTTCTTCCATGTAAATTAGAATTAGGTGCAGTAAAGTCACCAAGCATCCTCCTTGCATTATTATTATTTTCGGCTGCCATCTCCTCTTCCTGTTCGAAAATTTCTGAAAGATTATCTCTGGATTGTTGTAATTTAGCTTCTCTTAGTTTCCTCTTCAGAGTCCTTTCAGGTTTTGGATCTGCTTCAACAAGAATATTCTTGTCCTTGCTCCTGCTCATATGACAAAGAAGAGGGCACAGAAAAAATAATAATAATAGGGATCCTTTATACCACAGTATAGAGGTCCTTGTGTGAGTAGAAGAAAAGAAGAAGAAAATCTGAACTTAAAGAGAGAGAGGGAGTTCGGATTTTTGGTGAGTGATGTAAGGAAGAGATGTTAGTAGATGAATAAATAATTAGAAGGAGATGAGAGAGAAGGATTTTCGAAGATTATTTTTGAAAAAGGGTTAGTGATTTTTGAAAATAGTTTTTGAAAAAGGTTAGTAGTTTTCGAAAATTAAAAAAAAATTAAAATAATTAGTTAATTAAAAAGAAATTTTGAAAAAAGGGGGAAGATATTTGCGAAAATTAGAGAGAGAGAGAGTTAGTTAGGTAGTTTTGAAAAAGATAAGAAACAAACAAAAAGTTAGTTAGTTAGTTGAAACAAATTGGAAAATCAATTTTGAAAAGATAAGAAGATAAGAAGTTAGAAAAGATATTTTAAAATCAAATTTTGAAAAAGATAAGATAAGAAGATATTTTTGAAAAGATATGATTGAAATTAGTTTTGAAAAAGATTTGATTTTTTTTTTAAATCACAATTAATGACTTGATTCACAAGAAATCACAAAATATGATTCTAGAACTTAAAGTTTGAATCTTTCTTAACAAGCAAGTAACAAACTTGAAATTTTTGAATCAAAACATTAATTGTTATTGTTATTTTCGAAAATTTGACATAAAAATAAGAAAAATATTTTTAAAATTTTCGAAAATAACTAAGAAAAATGAAAAAGATTTTATTTTTGAAAAAGATTTCAAAAAAGATAAGATTTTTAAATTGAAAATTTGATTTGACTCATAAAAACAACTAGATTTTTAAAAATTTTTGAAAAAGTCAAATCTAATTTTCAAAATTTTGAGAGAGAAAAAGGGAAAGATATTTTTTTTTATTTTTGAATTTTTAATGATGAGAGAGAAAAACACTAAAAATGCTCAATGCATGGAGATTTTAGATCAAAACAATGAATGCATGCAAGAATGCTATGAATGTCAAGATGAACACCAAGAACACCTTGAATGTCAAGATGAACATCAAGAACTTATTTTTGAAAAATTTTTAATGCAAGGAAAACATGCAAGACACCAAACTTAGAAATCTTTCATGTTTAGACACTATGAATGCAAAAATGCATATGAAAAACAAGAAATGACACAAAACAAGAAAACATCAAGATCAAACAAGAAGACTTACCAAGAACAACTTGAAGATCATGAAGAACATTATGAATGCATGAATTTTTTCAAAAAATGCAAGATGAATATGCAATTGACACCAAACTTTCAACTTGACTCAAGACTCAAACATGAAATATATTTTATTTTTATGATTTTATGATTTTTTTTGTATTTTCTTTTAATTTTTTCGAAAATCATTTTGAAAAATAAAAATAAGGATTCCAAAATTTTTTATATGAATTCCAGGAATCTTATGCTCTTTAGTCTAAAGCTCCAATCAAAGGGTCAGGCATGGCTTAATAGCCAGCCAAGCTTTAGCATGTAACATCAGAGAATATACTGCTCAATACTTATCAAGGTAACTTGCTTCTATGCTGATGGTTTGGAAGCCTCAGTCCAAAAGAATTTAGACATGGCTTTACAGCCAGTCAGGCTTCATATGCTTCATGAAACACTAGAATTCATTCTTAAAAATTCTGAAGAAAAATATATTTTTGAAAACATTTTTTTTTTTTGAAATTTTTTTCGAAAACAAAGGACAAATTTTTGAAAGATTTTTGAAAAATTTTTGAAAAGAAAACGAAAAGAAAGTTACCCAATCTGAGCAACAAGATGAACCGTCAGTTGTCCAAACTCGAACAATCCCCGGCAACGGCGCCAAAAACTTGGTGCACAAAATTGTGATCTCTGATAATGGCTCCAAGAGCTTGGTGCTCTAATCTCAATTCATAATTTGTCACAACTTCGATACAACTAACCAGCAAGTGCACTGGGTCGTCCAAGTAATAAACCTTACGTGAGTAAGGGTCGATCCCACGGAGATTGTTGGTATGAAGCAAGCTATGGTCACCTTGTAAATCTCAGTCAGGCGGATAATAATTGATTATGGAGTTTTTGAAATTAATAGTAAATAAACAGAAAATAAGGATAGAAACACTTATGTAATTCATTGGTGAGAATTTCAGATAAGCGTGTAGAGATGCTTCCGTTCCGCTGAATCTCTGCTTTCCTGTTGTCTTCATCCAATCAGTCTTACTCCTTTCCATGGCTGGCTTTATGCAAGGGCATCACCGTTGTCAATGGTTACCTCCCCTCCTCTTGTGAAAATGGTCCAAATGCTCTGTCATAGCACGGCTAATCATCTGAGGTTCCCGATCATGCTGGAATAGGATTCACCCTCCTTTTGCGTCTGTCACTACGCCCAGCACTTGCGAGTTTGAAGCTCGTCACAGTCATTCAATCCCTGAATCCTACTTGGATTACCACAGACAAGGTTTAGACTTTCCGAATTCTCATGAATGCCGCCATCAATCTAGCTTACACCACGAAGATTCTGATTAAGAGATCTAAGAGATAATCATTCAATCGAAGGTAGAACGGAAGTGGTTGTCAGGCACGCGTTCATGGGAATGATGATGATTGTCACGTTCATCACATTCAGGTTGAAGTGCGAATGAATATCTTAGAAGCGGAATAAGTTGAATTGAATAGAAAAACAGTAGTACTTTGCATTAATATTTGAGGAACAGCAGAGCTCCACACCTTAATCTATGGAGTGTAGAAACTCTACCATTGAAAAATACATAAGTGAATATAGGGTAAGCATGGCCGAGTGGCCAGCCTCCCATGGAGGTCTAGAGATCTCAAAAATGATCAAAAGATATCTAATACAATACTAAAAAGTCCTATTTATACTAAGCTAGTTACTAGGGTTTACAGAAGTAAGTAATTGATGCATAAATCCACTTCCGAGGCCCACTTGGTGTGTGCTTGGGCTGAACTTGAATGTTACACGTGCAGAGGTCATTCTTGGAGTTGAACGCCAGGTTGTAACGTATTTCTGGTGTTCAACTCTGGTTTGTGACTTGTTTCTGGCGTTTAACTCCAGACAGCAGCGTAGAACTGGCGTTCAACTCCCTTTTACATCGTCTAAACTCGTTCAAAGTATAGACTATTATACATTGCTGGAAAGCCCTGGATGTCTACTTTCCAACGCAATTAAAAGCGCGCCAGTTTGAATTCTGTAGCTCCAGAAAATCCACTTTGAGTACAGGGAGGTCAGAATCCAACAGCATCAGCAGTCCTTCTTCAACCTCTGAATCTGATTTTTGCTCAAGTCCCTCAATTTCAGCCATAAAATACCTGAAATCACAGAAAAACATACAAACTCATAGTAAAGTCCAGAAATGTGAATTTAACATAAAAACTAATGAAAACATCCCTAAAAGTAACTAGATTCTACTAAAAACATACTAAAAACAGTGCCAAAAAGCGTATAAATTATCCGCTCATCAGGTTGCCTCCCGATAAGCGCTTCCTTAACGTCACTAGCTTGACTGTCAGTTCTGCTAGTTCAGCAGATGAGTGGACCTCTGGCAATCAATATCGCCTCCAAGATAGTGCTTCAGCCTCTGGCCATTCACTGTAAATTTTCTGTCAGAATTTTCTTCCTGTATTTCTACATGACCATATGGTGAAGCTCTGGCAACCACAAACGGTCCTAACCACCAGGATTTCAGCTTCCCGGGAAAGAATTTGAGCCTTGAATTATATAGAAGCACTCTCTGTCCTGGCTCAAAGACTCTGATGTCAATCTTCTTGTCATGCAGTAGCTTGGTTCTCTCCTTATAGAGCTTGGCATTCTCATAGGCTGAATATCTGAACTCATCAAGCTCATTCAACTGAAGCATTCGCTTAATTCCTGTATCTTCGGAATCAAGATTCAGATACCTGATTGCCCAGTAAGCTTTGTGCTCCAACTCAACTGGCAAGTGACAGGTTTTGTCATAGACTAACTGATAAGGGGACATGCAATAAGAGTCTTGTAAGCTGTCCGGTATGCCCAGAGAGCATCATCAAGCTTCCTAGACCAGTCCTTTCTTGAAACACTGACGGTCTTCTCTAAAATCCTCTTAAGTTCCCTGTTGGAAACTTCAACCTGTCCACCTGTCTGAGGGTGATAGGGGTTGCCACTTTATGATGGAATCCATATCTCTGTAGAAGAGAGTCCAGCTGTCTGTTACAGAAGTGACTTTCTCCATCACTAATGAGTGTCCTTGGGACACCAAACTGGCTAAAGAAATATCTCTGAAGAAAGCTGATTACCACCTTGGCATCATTGGTGGGTAGAGCCACAGCTTCCACCCACTTGGACACATAATCAACTGCCACTAGAATATAGTTGTTTGAATGTGAGGGTGGGAAAGGTCCCATGAAATTAATACCCCACACATCAAATAACTCAACCTCAAGAATCCCCTGCTGTGGCATTTCATGGTTGGCAGGGAGATTTGTAGCTTTTTCACATCTGTCACAGTGCTTCACAAATGCTCTTGAGTCTCTGAAGAGGGTCGGCCAGTAAAACCAGCTCTGAAGGACCTTTGTAGCTGTCCTTTCACCACCAAAGTGACCTCCATAATCAGAACCATGACAGTGCCAAAGAATCTACTGTGTTTCTTCATCTGGGACATATCTTCGGATGATGCCATCTGAACACCTTTTAAAGAGGTATGGTTCCTCCCAAATGTAGTACTTGGCATCAGTCAATAGCTTCTTTACTTGTTGCCTGCTGTACTCCCTTGGGATAAAATTCATGGCTTTATAATTTGCAATGTCTGCAAACCATGGAGCCTGCTGAATGAGGAATAATTGCTCATCCAGAAACGTCTCAGTCACAGCTGTGGGTGGTTGTACTCCTGCTTCAGGCTCAATTCTGGAGAGATGGTCAGCTACTTGATTTTCTGACCCTTTCTTGTCTTTTATCTCAATATCAAACTCCTGAAGGAGCAACACCCATCTGATTAATCTTGGTTTAGAATCCTGTTTGGTTAGAAGGTACTTCAAAGTAGCATGGTCAGTATAAACAATAACCTTAGAACCAAGTAAATAGGACCTAAACTTATCAACAGCATACACAAAAGCTAATAATTCCTTTTCTGTAGTTGTGTAATTCTTTTGAGCATCATTTAACACACGACTGGCATAGTAAATGACATGTACAAGATTACCATGCCTCTGTCCTAAAACAGATCCTATAGCAAAATCACTAGCATCACACATTAATTCAAATGGTAAATCCCAGTCTGGGGGAGCTATAATGGGAGCAGAGGTAAGGTTTGCTTTCAGAGTTTCAAAAGCATGCAAACAATCAGAATCAAAGACAAAAGGAACATCAACAACCAACAGGTTGCTTAATGGTTTAGCAATCTTAGAAAAATCCTTTATAAATCTTCTATAAAATCCTGCATGACCCAAAAAACTCCTAACTGCCTTAACATTAGTTGGTGGTGGTAATTTTTCAATTACCTCCACCTTTGCTCTGTCAACCTCAATTCCCTTACTTGAAATCCGGTGTCCAAGAACAATACCTTCTGTAACCATAAAATGGCATTTTTCCCAATTTAAAACAAGGTTTGATTCTTGACACCGTTTCAAGACAAGAGATAAATGCTTAAGGCAGGATTCAAAAGAATTACCAAAAATAGAAAAGTCATCCATAAATATCTCAATAAACTTTTCAACCATATCAGAAAAAATTGAAAGCATACACCTTTGAAAAGTTGCTGGAGCATTGCAAAGTCTAAAAGGCATTCTTCTGTAGGCAAATACTCCAAAGGGGCATGTGAATGCTGTCTTCTCTTGATCTTGAGGGTCCACTGCAATTTGGTTATATCCAGAATATCCATCTAGAAAGCAGTAAAAGGAATGACCAGCTAACTTCTCAAGCATCTGATCAATGAAAGGCAGGGGGAAATGATCCTCCCTTGTAGCAGTGTTGAGCCTCCTGTAGTCTATACACATTCTCCATCCTGTGATTGTTCTTGTAGGAATAAGCTCATTCTCTTCATTCTTGATCACTGTCATCCCTCCTTTCTTGGGAACTACCTGTACAGGACTTACCCAAGGACTGTCAGAATTAGGGTAAATAATACCTGCTTCCCATAGTTTCATTACCTCTTTTTGGACCACCTCTTTTATAGTTGGATTAAGTCTCCTTTGTGGTTGCACAACTGGTTTAGCATCATCTTCAAGGAGGATCTTGTGCATGCACTTGGTTGGACTAATCCCCTTCAAGTCACCAATGGTCCACCCAAGAGCTGTTTTATGGCTCCTGAGTACTAAAATAAGTGCCTCTTCCTCTTCAGGCTTCAGGAAAGAGCTAATAATCACTGGATAGGAATCATTTTCACCCAAGAACATATACTTCAGAGAAGGAGGTAAAGGTTTGAGCTCAAGCTTGGGGGCTTCCTCCTCTGCCTTAGGCATGTGAACCAAAGCCTTCTGGGGTGGTGAATCATCAACTTCCACTAACTCATATTCAGAGATAGGATCCAGAATGTCATCAAGTACCTCAGCTTCCAGTACTTCTTGAACAAGTTGTTCAACAACATCAATTCTCATACACCCTTTAGAATCATTAGGGTGCTTGAGAGCTTCAAAAACATTCAGGACCACCTGTTCTTCATTGACCCTCAGGGTTAATTCATCCTTTTGCACATCAATCAAAGCTCTACCTGTAGCTAAAAAGGGTCTACCAAGAATAATAGAGGATTTTACATCCTCTTCCGTGTCTAATATAACAAAATCAGTAGGAAAAATAAATGGTCCCACTTTCACAAGTAAATCCTCAACAACACCCACAGGTAATTTAATAGAAAGATTAGCAAGTTGAAGACAAATACGAGTGGGTTTTACCTCCTCAATTTAAAGCTTTTTGATCACTGAAAATGGCATGAGATTGATGCTAGCTCCAAGATCACATAAAGCTCTCTGAATGGTGACATCTCCAATGGTACAAGGAATCACAAAGCTCCCTGGATCTTGCATTTTCTCAGGAAGTTTATGTTGAATAATAGCACTGCATTCCTTGGTTAACACCACGGCTTCTTGTTCTTTCCAATTCCTCTTGTTAGTCAACAATTCTTTCATAAATTTAGCATAAAGATGCATCTGCTCAAGAGCCTCTGCAAAAGGAATGTTGATCTGTAGCTTCTTGAAGACATCTAAAAATTTAGATAATTACTTTTCTTTGGAAGCCTTCTGAAGTCTCTGAGGATATGGCATTTTTGGCTTGTATTCAGGAGCCTTTGGCAATGTAGGGTACGTGTCAAGAGAGTCAGGGAACGGGTTGTCTGCACGCTTTGGAGGGGCGTGCTCCACTTCTTCCTTCTTCTCCTCTGGAGCTTTCTTCTCAACTAGCTCTTCATTGGCCCTTGTCTCAGAGCCAGCTGTTTTACCACTTCTCAATTGAATAACCTTACAATCTTCTCTTGGGTTCACCACTGTATCACTTGGAAATGTACTTGCAGACCTTTCAGGTATTTGCTTGCTCAGTTGGCCCATTTACACCTCTAAGTTTCTAATGGAGGCTCTGGTTTCCTGCATGAAACTCCTCATCATCTCCCAATTAGAATCTTCTTGGGATTTAGAGTTTGCTTGCTGAGGTGGTTGTTGCTGCTGAGACTGGAATTGGCGGTTATTGTGATTGTTCTGTTGGAAGCCGCCCTGAGAATTATTGTTGAAGTTTTGAGGTCTCTGAGATTGGTCCCTCCATCCAAAATTTGGGTGATTTCTCCATCCCTGATTGTATGTCTTAGAATATGGATCATTGTTGAGATTCCTAGGACCACTCCCTATGTAATTGAACTGTTCAGAAGAGAATTGAGCATAATCATAATTATCATTTTGCACAAAATTACCTGTCATGTCATAAGAGATCTCTTGAGATGGGTTTTGGGTGTTGATAGCTAAGACTTGCATTCCACCCATCTGTTGAGTAAGTAGACTTATTTGCTAAGACATAAGCTTATTCTGAGCAAGAAGAGCATTAAGAGCTTCTACTTCCATAACACCCTTCTTCTGAGGAGCCTCAGAGTTCACAAGATTCCTGTTGGATGAATATAAATATTGGTTGCTAGAAACCAATTCAATCAGCTCAATAGTCTCCTCCGGTGTCTTCTTCTTGTGCAATGAACCACCTACAGAATTATCTAAGCACATCTTAGACATTTCACCCAAGCCTTCATAAAAGATGTCTAGTTGGGTCCATTTAGAAAACATGTCCAGAGGACATTACCTAATCAGTAGCTTGTACCTCTCCCAAGCTTCATAAAGAGTTTCACCATCCCTCTGCCTGAAGGTCTGAACCTCCACCCTAAGCTTAGTCAGCTTCTTTGGTGGGAAAAATTTAGTAAGAAACTCAGTAACAACCTTGTCCCAAGTATTCAAACTCTCCTTAGGTTGTGAATCTAGCCATAGCTTTGCTCCATCCCTTAGAGCAAATGGGAAGAGCATGAGTTTGTACACCTCTGGGTTCACTCCATTTGTCTTTACAGTATCATAAATCTGCAGAAAATTACAAATAAATTGATTTGGGTCTTCGTGGGGAAGACCATGATACTGGCAATTTTGTTGCACCAGGGTGACCAATTATGGCTTCAACTCAAAGTTGTTCACAGTTATAGGAGGCACCACAATGCTTTTACCATAGAGATTTGCAGTAGGAGCAGAGTAAGAGCCAAGCACTCTCCTTTGTTCTTCATTCCCATTCGGATTTGCTACATTGGCATTAACAGCATTATTATGATCCATAGTGGATTCTGTAGCCTTGCAAAGTCTTGCTTGTTGTAAACGTCACCTAAGAGTCTTTTCAGGTTCAGGATCAAAGTCTAAAAGAGGTTCCTTGTCTCTGTTCCTACGCATAAACAAACAGAAGATAAGAAAAGATGGGATTCTCTACGTCAGAGTGCAGAGAACTCCCAGTGAGGTAACATATGTAAAATACTAAAATAAAATTACTAAATAAATAAAAATTTGAAAATAATAACTGAATTAAAAAAATCAAAAATTAACAAGAAAAATAAAATTAACTAGGTGACACCAAACTTAATTTCAGAAATTAAAGAAAAATATTAATACTATTATTAGAGAAAATTTCGAAAATAAAAAGGCAAAATTTAAATAAAATTAAAACTAAAATGCCTAATCTAAGTGGTGTACGAAATTACAATCACACTTTTACAATTCCGCACAACTAACTAGCAAGTGCACTGGGTCGTCCAAGTAATACCTTACGTGAGTAAGGGTCGATCCCACGGAGATTGTCAGCTTGAAGCAAGCTATGGTTATCTTGTAATTCTTAGTCAGGATATCAATAATGATTCTTAGTTTTAATTGTAAAAAGTAAAAGAACATGAAATAAATACTTGTGATGCAGTAATGGAGAACAGGTTGAGGTTTTGGAGGTGCTCTGTCTTCTGAATCTCTGCTTTCCTACTATCTTCTTCTTCACACATGCAAGGCTCCTTCCATGGCAAGCTGTATGTTGGTGGATCACCATTGTCAATGGCTACCATCCGTCCTCTCAGTGAAAATGGTCCAAATGCGCTGTCACCGCACGGCTAATCATCTGTCGGTTCTCACTCATGTTGGAATAGGATCCATTGATCCTTTTGCATCTGTCACTACGCCCAGTACTCGTGAGTTTGAAGCTCGTCACAGTCATCCCTTCCCAGATCCTACTCCGAATACCACAGACAAGGTTTAGACCTTTCAGATCTCAGGAATGGCCGCCAATAATTCTAGCCTACACCACGAAGGTTCTAATCTTAGATTAGAAACCCAAGAGATATGCACTAAAGCTATTGCAAATAGAATGGAGGTGGTTGTTAGGCACGTGTTCATAGGTGAGAATAATGATGAGTGTCATGGATCATAACATTCATCAGGTTGAAATGCAAGTGAATATCTTAGAATGGAAACAAGCATGATAGAAATGAAAACAGTAGTAATTGCATTAATTCATCGAGACACAGCAGAGCCCCTCATCCCCAACCATGGGGTTTAGAGACTCATGCTGTCACAAATACAATATGAAACGTGTAAAGTGTCATGAGGTGTGTAAATACAGTGGCAAAAGGTCCTATTTATAGAAAACTAGTAGCCTAAGGTTTACAGAAATGAGTAAATGATGCAGAATCCACTTCCGGGCCCACTTGGTGTGTGCTTAGGCTAAGCATTGAAGCTTTCACATGTAGAGACTTTTCTTGGAGTTAAACGCCATCTTTTGTGCCAGTTTAGGTGTTTAACTCAAGCTTTTATGCCAGTTCTGGCGTTTTGACGCCATAATTTTTATGCTGACTTGGAACGCCGGTTTGGGCCATCAAATCTCGGAAAAATTATAGACTATTATATACTGCTGGAAATCCCAAGATGTCTACTTTCCAACGTAATTGAGAGTGCACCAATTGGGCTTCTGTAGCTCCAGAAAATCCACTTTGAGTCTAGGGAGGTCAGAATCCAACAGCATCTGCAGTCCCTTTTCATCCCTTGAATTAGATTTTTGCTCAGGTCCCTCAATTTCAGCTAGAAAATACCTGAAATCACAGAAAAACACACAAACTCATAGTAAAGTCTAGAAATATGATTTTTGAATAAAAACACAATAAAAACTAACTAAAATATACTAAAAATAATGCCAAAAAGCGTATAAATTATCCGCTCGTCACAACACCAAACTTAAATTGTTGCTTGTCCCCAAGCAACTAAAAACAAGATAGGATAAAAAGAAGAGAATATACAATAAATTCCGAAAACATCTATGAAGATCAGTCTTAATTAGATGAGCGGGGCTCTTAGCTTTTTGCTTCTGAACAGTTTTGGCATCTCACATTATCCTTTGAAGTTCAGAATGATTGGCATCTATAGGAACTCAAAATTCAGATAGTGTTATTGATTCTCCTAGTACAGTATGTTGATTCTTGAACACAGTTACTTTATGAGTCTTGGCCGTGTCCCTAAGCATTTTGTTTTCCAGTATTACCACCGGATACATAAATGCCACAGACACATAACTGGGTGAACCTTTTCAGATTGTGACTCAGCTTTGCTAGAGTCCCCAGTTAGAGGTGTCCAGAGCTCTTAAGCACACTCTTTTTGCTTTGGACCACGACTTTAACCGCTCAGTCTCAAGCTTTTCACTTGACACCTTCACGCCACAAGCACATGGTTAGGGACAGCTTGATTTAGCCGCTTAGGCCAGGATTTTATTCCTTTAGGCCCTCCTATCCATTAATGCTCAAAGCCTTGGGCCCTTTTTACCCTTGCCTTTTGGTTTAAATGGCTATTGGCTTTTTCTGCTTGATTTTTCTTTTTCTCTCTTCTTCTTTCTTTTTTTTCTTTTTTTTTCGCCATATTTTTTTTCACAGCTTTTTCTTGCTTCAAGAATCAATTTTATGATTTTTCAGATTATCAATAACATTTCTCCTTTTTCATTATTCTTTCAAGAGCCAACAATTTTAATATTCATAAACAATAATATCAAAAATATGCACTGTTCAAGCATTCATTCAGAAAACAAAAGTATTGCCACCACATCAAAATAATTAAACTATTTTAAAATTCAAAATTCATGTACTTCTTTTTCTTTTTCAGAAAATATTTTTTTCTTTAAGAGAGGTGAAGGATTTATAGGACAATTATAACTTTAAAGCATAGGCACTAGACACTAATGATCATGTAATAAAGACACAAATATAGATAAGCATAAAGCATAGAAAATAAAAAAACAGAAAAATAAGAACAAGGAAATTAAAGAATGGGTCCACCTTAGTGATGGCAGCTTGTTCTTCCTCTTGAAGATCTTATGAAGTGCTTTAGCTCCTCTATGTCTCTTCCTTGCCTTTGTTACTTCTCTCTCATTTCATGGAGGATAGTGGAATGCTCTTGTTGAGGTCCATGAGTGGGCTCTCTTATTTTCTCCATCCTTTTCTTAGTGATGGGCTTTTGAGATAAATCTCTCCATTTTCCATGACTCGGAGGTGGAAGCTTTTGCCTTCCCTTTCCTCTTTCTAGAGGTTTCTCTGGCCTTAGGTGCCACAAATGGTTATGGAAACACAAAAAAGCAATACTTTTTCCATACCAAACTTAGAAGGTTTGCTCGTCCTCGAGCAAAAGAAGAAAGAAGGGAGGAGAAGAAGAAGAAAATGGAGGAGATGGAGAGGTGTGAGTGGTTAAGAGGTGATAGAGAAGAGTATTTGGTGAAGGGTGTTATTGGAATGTGTAAACGCCCCTTTGAGTGCCAATCCTGGCGTTAAATGCCAGGTTGCTGCCCATTTCTGGCGTTTAACGCCAGCTTGGTGCCCTTTACTGGCGTTAAACGCCAGTCTGGTGCCCTTTTCTGGCATTTGAACGCCAGTAAGCTCCTCCTCCAGGGTGTGCTGTTTTTAATGCTATTTTTCATTCTGTTTTTGCTTTTTCAGTTGTTTTTATGACTCCACATGATCATCAACCTAAAGAAAATATACAATAACAATGGAAAATAAATATATATAATTAAAGAACATTGGGTTGCCTCCCAATAAGCGCTTCTTTATTGTCTTTAGCTGGACCTTGACTGAGCTTTATTCTAGTCTCAGTTTTGAGCATTCTTGCTCAAAATTGCTTTCAAGATAATGTTTGATTCTCTGTCCATTAACAATGAACTTTTTGTCATAGTCAATATCCTGAAGCTCAACATATCCATATGGTGACACACTTGTAATCACATATGGTCCCCTCCACCGGGATTTCAATTTCCCGGGAAACAATCTGAGCCTAGAGTTAAACAGCAGAACCTTCTATCCTGGTTCAAAGATTCTACATGACAGTTTCTTGTCCTGCCACCTTTTTGCTTTCTCCCTATAAATTTTTGCATTTTCAAAAGCATTGAGTCTAAATTCCTCTAGCTCATTCAGCTGGAGCAATCTTTTCTCTCCAGCTAACTTAGCATCCAGGTTTAGGAATCTGGTTACCCAGTAGGCTTTATGTTCCAGTTCCACGGGCAGATGACAGACCTTGCCATACACAAGCTGGTATGGAGAGGTTCATATAGGAGTCTTGAATGCTGTTCTGTATGCCCACAGAGCATCATCTAAGCTTTTTGCCCAATCCTTTCTACGGGCAATTACAGTCCGTTCCAGGATTCTTTTTAGTTCTCTATTAGAGATTTCAGCCTTCCCATTTGTCTGTGGATGATATGTTGTTTCTACTTTGTGGCTAATTCCATATCAGACCATAGCAGAGTAAAGCTGTTTATCGCAGAAATGAGTGCCCCCGTCACTAATTAGTACTCTGGGAACACCAAATCTGCTGAAGATATATTTCTAGAGGAACTTTAGTACTGTCTTAGTATCATTAGTGGGTGTGGCAATTGCTTCTACCTATTTAGATACGTAGTCTACTGCCACCAGAAAGTACGTGTTTGAGTATGATGGTGGGAAAGGACCCATGAAGTCAATACCCCATACATCAAATAACTCAATCTCTAAGATCCCTTGTTGAGGCATGGCATAACCATGAGGTAAGTTACCAGCTCTCTGGCAACTGTCACAGTTACGCACAAACTCTCGGGCATCTCTATGGAGAGTAGGCCAGTAGAACCCACATTGGAGGACCTTAGTGGCTGTTCGCTCACCTCTGAAATGTCCTCCATATCGTGATCCATGGCAATGCCATAGGATCTTCTGTGCCTCTTCTCTAGGTACGCATCTGTGGATCATTCCGTCTGCACATCTCTTAAAGAGATATGGTTCATCCCATAAGTAGTACTTTGCATCAGAAATTAGTTTTTTCGTTTGCTGCCAGCTGTACTCCTTGGGTATGAACCTCACAGCTTTATAATTTGCAATGTCTGCAAACCATGGTGCTTCCTGAATGGTGAAGAGTTGCTCATCCGGAAAGGTCTCAGATATCTCAGTAGGAGGGAGGCACGCTCCTGCTACTGGTTCTATCCGGGACAGGTGATCAACTACCTGGTTCTCTGTCCCTTTTCTGTCTCTTATTTCTATATCAAACTCTTGCAGAAGCAACACCCATCTTAGGAGCCTGGGTTTTGAATCCTGCTTTGTGAGTAGGTATTTAAGAGCAGCATGGTCAGTGTACACAATCACTTTTGATCCTACTAAGTATGATCTAAACTTGTCAATGGCATAAACCACTACAAGCAACTCCTTTTATGTGGTTGTGTAATTTTTTTGTGCGTCATTTAAAACACGGCTAGCGTAATAAATGATGTGCAGAATTTTGTTATGCCTCTGTCCTAATATTGCACCAATGGCATAGTCACTAGCATCACACATTAGTTCGAATGGTAATGTCCAGTCTGGTACAGAAATAACTGGTGCTGTGACCAGCTTAGCTTTCAGAGTTTCAAATGCCTATAGACACTCTGTGTCAAACACAAATGGCATGTCAGCAGCTAGCAGATTGCTCAGAGATTTTGAAATTTTCAAAAATTCCTTTATAAACCTCCTATAGAATCCTGCATGCCCCCAGAAAGCTTCTGATTGCCTTAACATTGGCAGGGTGTGGTAATTTTTCAATTACCTCCACTTTAGCTTGATCCACCTCTATTCCCTTATTTGAAATTTTATGCCCAAGGACAATTCCTTCACTCACCATAAAGTGACATTTTTCCCAGTTTAAAACTAGGTTGGTCTATTGGCATCTTTTCAGAAAAAGTGCTAAATGGTCAAGACAGGAGCTGAATGAGTCTCCAAATACTGAAAAGTTATCCATGAAGACTTCCAGAAATTTTTCTACCATATCAGAGAAGATAGAGAGCACGCACCTCTGAAAGGTTGCAGGTGCATTGCACAAACCAAAGGGCATCCTTCTGTAGGCAAATACTCCAGAAGGACATGTGAATACTATTTTCTCTTGGTCTTGAGGATCCACTGTAATTTGGTTGTAACCTGAATAGCCATCCAAAAAGTAGTAATATTCATGACCTGCTAGTCTCTCTAGCATTTGGTCTATGAATGGTAAAGGAAAGTGATCCTTCCTAATGGCTGTATTGAGCCTTCTATAGTCAATACACATATGCCACCCTGTAACTGTTCTTGTAGGAACCAGTTCATTCTTTTCATTATGAACCACTGTCATGCCTTCCTTCTTGGGGACAACGTGGACAGGGCTCACCCAGGGGCTATCAGAAATAGGATAAATAATCCTAACCTCTAGTAACTTAGTGACCTCTTTCTGCACTACCTACCTCCTTGATGGCTGGATTTAGCCGCCTCTGTGGTTGAACCACTGGCTTAGCATCATCCTCCAATAGGATCTTTTGCATGCATCTTGCTGGGCTAATGCCCTTAAGATCACTTATGGACCACCCAAGAGATGTCTTGTGTGTCCTTAACACCTGAATTAGTGCTTTCTCTTCCTGTGGATTTAAAGTAGAGCTTATGATCACCGGAAAAGTGTCACCTTCTCCAAGAAATGCATATTTCAGGGATGGTGGTAGTGGTTTGAGCTCAGGTTTAGGAGGTTTATCCTCTTCCTGAGGAATTTTCAGAGGTTCTTTTATTTCCTCTGGTTCCTCCAAATCAGGCTGAACATCTTTAAAGATGTCCCCTAGCTCTGATTCGAGACTCTCAGTCATATTGATCTCTTCCACCAAGGAGTCAATAATATCAACACTCATGTAGTCATTTGATTTATCTGGATGCTGCATAGCTTTGACAACATTTAACTCGAACTCATCCTCATTGACTCTCAGGGTCACTTCCCCTTTTTAGACATCAATGAGAGTTTGTCCAGTTGCTAGGAAAGGTCTTCCTAGAATGAGAGTTGCACTTTTGTGCTCCTCCATTTCCAGCACTACAAAGTTAGTGGGAAAGGCAAATGGCCCAACCTTGACAATCATGTCCTCAATTATGCCTGATGGGTATTTAATGGAGCCATCAGCAAGTTGAAGACATATCCAGGTTGGTTTTATTTCTTCAGTCAAGCCAAGCTTTCTGAAAGTGGATGCAGGTATTAGGTTGATACTTTCTCCAAGGTCACATAGAGCTGTCTTGGTACAAGCACCCTCTAATGTGCATGGTATCATAAAGCTTTCTGGATCTTTAAACTTCTCTGGTAAGCTTTTCAGAATGACTGTACTGCATTCTTCAGTGAGAAAAACTTTTTCAGTTTCTCTCCAATCCTTCTTATGACTTAAGATCCCTTTCATGAACTTAGCATAAGAGAGGGTATTTGCTCAAGTGCATCTGCAAACAGGATCTTTATCTCAAGAGTCCTGAGATAGTCTGCAAAGTGGGCAAATTGTTTATCCTATTCCGCTTGGCAGAGTTTCTGAGGATAAGGCATCTTGGCTTTATATTCTTCAACCTTAGTTGCTACAGGTTTATTTCCTATAGAGGTGGTTGGAGAAGCCTTCTTAGAGGGGTTACTATCAGCACTTGCAAGTGTGTGATCCCTCATTGGCGTTTGAACGCCAGGATTGGGTGCTGGATGGGCGTTTAATGCCAGCTTCCACCCTTTTCTGGCGTTTGAACGCCAGAACTGGGCAGGGAATGGGCATTTAACGCCAATTTTTCTCCCTTTTCTGGCATTTGAACGCCAGAAGTGGGCATCCACTGGGCATTTGACGCCAATCCTTCACCCTTTTCTAGCGTTTGAACGTCAGAATTATTCCTCTCTGGGCTCTTGCTGTCCTCAGAGGGATTTTGGGCAGTGGTTTGGTCATCCTCTGTCAGTTGTTCCTTTCTTGACTTTTTGCTACTTTGAGCAGAATTATTCAATGTCTTCCCGCTCTTTAGTTGAACAGCTTGGCATTCTTCTGTTATCTGTTTAGATAGCTGCTGTCTTGTGTGATTCAATTGTGCTTCCATATTCTTGTTAGCATTTTTAGTGTCTTGGAATATCTCTTTAAATTCTGCTAATTATTTTGTCATAAAGAGTAATTGTTGATTAAGGTCAACAATCTGTTCTTGAGGATTAGGATCAGTAGTTACTGCCCTAGCCTCTTCTTTTATGCAGGACTCACTGCTTGAGTACAAATGTTGATTTCTAGCAACCGTATCTATCAGCTCTTGAGCCTCTTCAATCATCTTTCTCATGTGTATAGATCCATCAGCTGAGTGGTCTAGAGACATTTGAGCTCTTTCTGTAAGCCCATAGTAGAAGATGTCTAACTGTACCTAGTCTGAGAATATTTCAGAGGGGCATTTTCTCAGCATCCCTCTGTACCTCTCCCAGGCATTATAAAGGGATTCATTATCCTCTTGTTTAAAGCCCTAGATGTCCAGCCTTAGCTGTGTCATCCTCTTTGGAGGGAAAAATTGATTCAGGAATTTGTCTGATAACTGTTTCCATGTTCTTATGCTTGCTGTGGGTTGGTTATTTAACCACCTTTTAGCTTGATCCTTTACATCAAATGGAAACAGTATTAATCTATAGACATCCTGATCTACGTCCTTATCATATACGGTATCAACAATTTCTAAAAACTGTGCCAGAAACTCAATAGGTTCTTCCTGTGGAAAACCGGAATACTGGCAATTTTGCTGCACCATGATAATAAGCTGAGGGTTTAGCTCAAAACTGCTGGCTCTAATGGGAGGTATACAGATACTACTTCCATATGAAGCAGTAGTAGGGTTAGCATATGACCCCAGAGTCCTTCTGGACTGTTCACTTCCACTTAAGTCCATGATGGAGAAAGGGAGATGATGTGGATAAAAAAATTTTATTCTTTTATTATTATTATTATTTATTTATTTATTTATTTATTTATTTATTTATTTATTTATTTATTTATTTATTTATTGAATATTGAAATTAAAATAAAATAAAATAAAATAAAATAATTGAAAAATTGAATATAAGTTCAAAAATTAGAAGAAAATGAAATAACAGCAAATTGAAAACTAAATTAATTAATTAATTAAAAAGATTTTGGAAAAAGAATGCTTAGTTAATTTCGAAATATGAAAGAGAAAAGTAGTTAGGTGATTATTTTGAAAAAGATTTTGAAATTAGCAATAAAAAAGATATGATTAAAAATTATTTTGAAAAAAGATATGATTGAGAAGATATGATTGCAATTTATTAAAAAAAAGATATGATTGAAAAGATATGATTGAAGAAATTAAAAAGATTTGATTTTTAAAAAAGATTTGAAAAGATCAATTTTTTAAAATTAGAATTTTGACTTGACTAAAAAAAAAGATATGATTTTGAAAATCTTTGACTAATTTAATGCAAATTTTCAAAATTTATGAGTAAAATAAGGAAAAGATATTTTTAAATTTTTGAATTTTAATGAGGAAAGAGAAAAACAACAAAATGACACTAAACTTAGAAATTTTAGATCAAGAAAGAACTAAGAACATGCAAATTCGACAAATTGAAACAAAATAAAAGCATGCAATTGACACCAAACTTAAAATATGAAACTAAACTCAAATAAAAGACTCAAATTTAGTGACTCTAAACCAACAAAAATAAATTATTCCTAATCTAAGCAACAAGATAAACCGTCAGTTGTCCAAACTCGAACAATCCCCGGCAACGGCGCCAAAAACTTGGTGCACGAAATTACAATCACACTTTTGCAATTCCGCACAACTAACCAGCAAGTGCACTGGGTCGTCCAAGTAATACCTTACGTGAGTAAGGGTCGATCCCACGGAGATTGTCGGCTTGAAGCAAGCTATGGTTATCTTGTAATTCTTAGTCAGAATATCAGTAATGATTCTTAGTTTTAATTGTAAAAAGTAAAAGAACATGAAATAAATACTTGTGATGCAGTAATGGAGAACAAGTTGAGGTTTCGGAGGTGCTCTGTCTTCTGAATCTCTGCTTTCCTACTGTCTTCTTCTTCACACACGCAAGGCTCCTTCCATGGCAAGCTGTATGTTGGTGCATCACCATTGTCAATGGCTACCATCCTTCCTCTCAGTGAAAATGGTCCAAATATGCTATCACCGCATGGCTAATCATCTGTCGGTTCTCACTCATGTTGGAATAGGATTCATTGATCCTTTTGCGTCTGTCACTACGCCCAGCACTCGTGAGTTTGAAGCTCGTCACAGTCATCCCTTCCTAGATCCTACTCGTAATACCACAGACAAGGTTTAGACCTTCCGGATCTCAGGAATGGCCGCCAATAATTCTAGCCTATACCATGAAGGTTCTAATCTTAGATTAGAAACCCAAGAGATATGCACTAAAGCTATTGCAGATAGAACGGAGGTGGTTGTTAGGCACGCGTTCATAGGTGAGAATAATGATGAGTGTCACGGATCATCACATTCATCAGGTTGAAGTGCGAGTGAATATCTTAGAATGGAAACAAGCGTGATAGAAATGAAAACAGTAGTAATTGCATTAATTCATCGAGACACAGCAGAGCACCTCACCCCCAACCATGGAGTTTAGAGACTCATGCTGTCAGAAATACAATATGAAACGTGTACAGTGTCATGAGGTGTGTAAATACAATAGCAAAAGGTCCTATTTATAGAAAACTAGTAGCCTAGGGTTTACAGAAATGAGTAAATGATGCAGAATCCACTTCCGGGCCCACTTGGTGTGTGATTGGGCTGAGCATTGAAGCTTTCACATGTAGAGACTTTTCTTGGAGTTAAACGCCAGCTTTTGTGCCAGTTTGGGTGTTTAACTCCAGCTTTTATGCCCAGGATGTCTACTTTCCAACGCAATTAAGAGCGTGCCAATTGGGCTTCTGTAGCTCCAGAAAATTTACTTCGAGTGCAGAGAGGTCAGAATCCAACAGCATCTGCAGTTCTTTTTCAGCCTCTGAAACAGATTTTTGCTCAGGTCCCTCAATTTCAGCCAAAAAATACCTGAAATCACAGAAAAACACACAAACTCATAATAAAGTCTAGAAATATGATTTTTGAATAAAAACTAATAAAAACATAATAAAAACTAGCTAAAATATACTAAAAACATACTAAAAATAATGCCTAAAAGCGTATAAATTATCCGCTCATCACTAAGCAATCAAACAACTGATAGTTGTTAATCACAGCCAATCCCCGACAACGCCACCAAAAACTTAGTGCAGAATTTATAACCCACAAACAAACCGACAAGTGCACCGGGTCGTACCAAGTAATACCTCAGGTGAGTGAGGGTCGATCTCACGAGGATTGAAGGACTAAGCAACAATGGTTGATTAATTTACTTAGTTAGGCAAACAGAAAGTAGTGTTTAAATGTTCAATGAGCATTAAACAATTGTTCAGAAATTAAAATAGTAAAGTAAATGAGTTGGGAATATGTATGGAGAAACAGTTAAGGTTTCAAAGTTATCTATTTTTCCGGATTAACTTTTCTTACCAACTATTTTAATTATGTAGGATTTAATTCATGGAAAACTATGTGTGACTAGACCCTAATTCCTTAGACCTTTCTAGTCTCCTCTAAAATTCATCAACTGCCAATTCTTTGGTCAATTAATTCCAAGTAGAGGGTGATGATCAAATTTCAGTTTACATGCCACAAAAATCCTAATTACTCAAAAATATAAGGATTATATGTCACGTATCCCATTAAATCCAGATAATTAAAATTTAGGAGAATATGTTTTCAAGCCGTTGTTCATGTAAAGAATTTTTCCAAGTTATACAAGAACACAATTAGAAAGAGGGTCATACTTCCGTTCCACCCAAATTCATAAGATAAAGAGCGAAAACAATTCTTAAATTATAAATCCATACATAAATTAAAATAGAAAAAGCAATAAAATCAATCCATACAAATAGACAGAGCTCCTAACCTTAACAATGGAGGTTTAGTTGCTCATGGTAAAGAGAAAAATAAGGATTATAAATTGGAATGGAATAATGTTGTCCTGGAACCCCCTGTTGGAATTCCCTTTTTTCTCCAATCCTCATTAATTTAAAATATATTCTCTAAAACTAAAATAATATCTTTTCCTAAAAATAATATTTGAATTTAAATTAGAATTAATTAACAAGTCTTCAGTTGATGGGTGGGAACCACTCGTTTTGTCCATTCTGTAGCTTCTAATCTGTGTTTTCTGGGCTGAAAACTGAGTCAAAATAGCCCAGAAATCGCCCCAGCGTTTTTCTGCGTTTTCTGCACGTGGCACATATCACGCGTACGCATCAGTCACGCGTACGCGTCGATGGTCTTCTTCGCGTGTCACGCGCACGCATCGGTCACGCGTACGCGTCGTTGAGAAAATCTTCAAATCATGCGTACGCGTCAGTCACGCGCACGCGTTAGTCACGCGTACGCATCGCTCCTCGCTCCCATCTCCTTTGGTTCTTGTGCTACAAAAACTCCATCAAATACAGCCGAATGCTACCTAAAATAAACAAAATTGCAAAAGACTCAAAGTAGCATCCATACTGGCTAAAAGATAATTAATTCTTTATTAAACTCAACAAATTAGATGCAAATTCACTAGGAAAAGGTAAGAAAGATGCTCGCGCATTAGCGCCTCTATCTTAGTATTGATAGCAACTAATACTTTTTGTTTGTTTAGTCCTAGACGAGTGGATATAATTAGAACATATATACTCATTTGCTCATTGCTTTTGTTGATATCATTGCATTCTATTTTTCCTATTCATCATGAATTATCACCCTTTTGGCTTGGAGTCTAGTTGTTATCATGTTGTAGGGGGTAGCAATTCCGACATTGGTTCACCTCAAGGTATGGGAGGTCAATTCGAGGAAGGGTCACAAGCAATCAACTCTTGGCAACAAGGACTGTTGCGAGGGCCCTATGATCTTAATATCTATCAACCTCTCACACCTAGTGGAACACGTCCTCATTACAATTTTGTCCATCTATATGCTTATGCTCCATGCCCTCGACATGAGATACAACCATCATACCCTCAAGCTCCTTTACCTTTTCCACCACCCATTTCCTCTCTACCCATCTACATACCGCTACATTTGGGACAACCTAGCTTTCACCACCATCCCATCCCCATTAACTTCCCTTATGGAGAGCCTTGCTTTCAAGCCGTCATCCAAGAGCAAAGGGAATTTCAAAAGAAGCAAGAGAATTGCATGGCAACTCTTGCCAAGGCTTTGTCACGTCTGGCACCCTCTCACTCCACCCCTAGTAACCTTGCTCCTTCACCCTTGCCACCCCCATTAATCCCAAAATTTATAGCATTAATGCTATAACTCTGGAAGGAAGTGAGCCGCTTATTGAGATAAACCCTCAACCCGCTCTTCCAAAGGAGGAATCTATTAATGGGGGCAAGAATTTAGTTGAAGATGGGAGAGAGGAGGAACTTGAGGTAGTAGCCACCATAAGCCTAAAAAAGGTCTAAGTGATGAGGAGAGCTCACAAGCAGGAGACCTTGAGGATGAAGAAGATAAAAATACCCCACCAAGTCTCCACAACCAAGAGGATAAGTTACCCCACCAAGAAGCAAGGGAAGATTTGAAACCACTACCACCCCATGTTAAATATGCGTTCCTTGATGAGGAACATAAATTTTCGGTGATAGTGGCAACTGATCTCTCCAATCAAGAAGAGCAGCAACTCCTCAAGGTTATCCGGAAGTATAAGAATGCGATCGGATGGAGCCTAAGTGACATTGTGGGAATAAGCCCTCAAGTGTGCCTCCATAGGATTTTCTTGGAAGAAGGTGCTAAGCCGGTCCGACAACCGTAAAGACGGCTAAATCCCATAATCCTTGATGTAGTCAAGAAGGAAGTAACTCGCCTCTTGGAAGCGGACATCATTTACCCCATTGCAGACAGTGAATGGGTAAGTCCGGTCCAAGTAGTGCCAAAGAAATCCAGGGTAACAATGGTGAAACAGAGAGTGGAGAGCTTGTGGCCACCCGAGTCCAGAATACTTGGCGAGTGTGCATTGATTACCGCCAGCTGAATCAAGCAACGCGGAAGGACCACTACCCGTTGCCGTTCATTGACTAAATGTTGGATCACTTAGCAGTTAAATCCCATTACTATTTTTTAGATGGATACACAGGGTACTTTCAAATTCACATAGCTCCTGAGGATCTGGAGAAAACTACTTTTACTTGCCCCTTTGGAACGTTTGCGTATAAGAGAATGTCGTTTGGCATATGCAATGCACCAGCAACATTTCAAATATGCATGATAAGTGTTTTCTCAGATCTTTTGGAGCATTGTATGGAAGTCTTCATGGACAATTTCAATGTGTATGGTAGCTCCTTTGATGCTTGTTTAGGGAACTTAGCTAGGGTACTAGAGCGATGCACCAATACTAACCTTGTTTTGAATTTTGAAAAGTGTCACTTCATGGTGAAGCAAGGTATAGTATTGGGTTATATTGTCTCTAAAGACGGAATCTCCATCGACCTGGCTAAGATCGATGTCATTTCAAGTTTACCTAACCCCTCCTCGGTGAGGGAGATCCGTTCCTTCCTTGGTCATGCAGGCTTTTGTCATCAATTCATCAAGGACTTTAGCAAAGTCACCTTACCTCTCTCCCGCCTACTGCAAAAGGATGTGAAATTTCATTTCAGTGAATATTTGCAAAAAGGCTTTTGACAAGTTGAAGGAAGCGCTAACCACAGCCCCTATTGTGCGAGGCCCAAATTGGAATCAACCTTTTGAGATCATGTGCGATGCCTCAAATCACGCCGTAGGTGCCGCGCTAGCACAGCGCGATGGTAACGCTCCCCACACTATAGCATATGCATCAAAAACTTTGGATTCAGCTCAGTCGAATTACACCACCACCGAAAAAGAGCTTTTGGCCATTATTTTTGCTCTAGACAAGTTTCGACCTTATTTGCTAGGCTCTAAAGTGGTGGTGTATTCGGACCATGCCGCATTAAAATATTTGCTAAAGAAGAAGGAGTCAAAGCTTAGGCTCATTAGGTGGATATTACTTTTGCAAGAATTTGACTTGGAGATCAAAGATAGAAGTGGATCCCAAAATCTAGTGCCGGACCATTTGCGTCGGCTCGAACATTTAACTCCGGATCCCTCTCTTATCAATGACTCATTTCCCTTAGATACCTTGCAAGCAATATCCCAAAGCACCCCTTGGTTTGCCCCGATAGCTAATTACTTGGTCGCTCGTGTTTTTCCCCCATAATTTTCAAAGCATCAAAAAGATAAATTGAGAAGCGATGCTAAGTATTATATTTGGGATGATCCACATTTGTGGAGGCGTAGAGAAAATCAAGTAATTGGAAAGTGTGTACCGGAATCTGAGTTCCAGTCTATCCTTCAATTTAGCCACTCATCTGAGAGTGGGGGTCATTTTGACCGGCAACGAACAGCGAGGAAGGTTTTAAACTGTAAATTCTGGTGGCCTACTTTATTTAGGGATGCCAACCAATTTTGCAAATCCAGTCATCAATGCCAAAAGTCTGGAAATACCTCACAAAGAAATGAGATGCCCCAATAACTGATGATTTTTTGTGAGATTTTTGATATTTGGGGCATGGATTTCATGGGGCCATTTCCAAATTCCAACGGGTTTGTGTACATATTGTTAGCAGTGGATTACGTCTCTAAATGGGTGGAAGCAATTCCTACCCGTTGCGATGACGCTAATTCCGTTGTTTCATTTTTTAAAAATAACATTATTTGTAGATTTGGGTCACCACGAGCAATCGTGAGCGACCAAGGAACCCATTTTTGTAACAGAAAAATTGAGGTATTGATGAAAAAGTATGGGGTCATTCACAAAGTTTCTACAACCTATCACCCCCAAACCAATGGGCAAGTGGAAGTATCCAAGAGGGAGATCAAAAGAATCTTAGAGAAAGTAGTTAACCCACAGAGGAAGGGTTGGAGTTCTAGATTGGGAGATGCATTATGGGCCTATAGGACCGCTTACAAGACCCCAATCAGAATGAGCCCCTTCCGTATTGTTTTTGAGAAGCCTTGTCGTGTTCTGGTTGAAATCCAACATAGAGCCTATTGGGCGGTGAAGAATTGCAATCCGGACTTAAAAGGGGGCGGGTATGGAACGTAAGCTTCAATTGGAGGAATTAGAATGTCTTAGGTTAGAAGCATATGAGAATGCTAAGTTCTACAAGGAAAAAGCCAAGGCATTCCATGACCAGAATATTAGGAGGAAGAACTTCAAGATAGGTGATGAAGTGCTTGTGTACAATTCAAGGTTGCGATTAATGCCCGGAAAATTGAGATCTAGATGGGACAGGCCGTTTAGAGTGGTAGATGTCAAGCCTTATGGGGTGGTGGAAGTGATTCACCCTATCAATGGAGTTAAATTCAAGGTTAATGGTCATAGGGTGAAGCTTTATCACACTCAACCCAAGAATGCCAAGGAGTTAGAGATTTTCCTCCTTGGTGAAGTTTCCAAGTGACCAATGAAGCCATGCAAGTCCAACTTAGGACTCTAAACCAAAGTGCTTGGTGGGAAACACCCCACCATGGTAACATTGTTCCAATTTTATCTCTTGTTTATAACCTTTTGAATTATTTGCTTTCTTGTGATATAATGGGTAGCTTAGGTTTGGTTTGATGATTTTAAGTTGAATAAGTTAAATTACTTGTGGACCATGAAATTGTGCTTGTTTGAATGATTTGGGGTTGGTGTGTTGATATGCTAAGAGTAGGAACCTTAGTTTTGAAGAGAAAAGAATTTTCTGAAACAGGGCATCTATGCGTACGCACCAAGCCGTGCGTGCGCACAAAACTGTATTTTTCGCCATCTGTGCAGACGCACTAGCCTGTTGGTGTGGGAAATCGTGATTCACACTTTTCACAACTCCGCACAACTAACCAGCAAGTGCACTGGGTCGTCCAAGTAATACCTTACGTGAGTAAGGGTCGATCCCACAGAGATTGTCGGCTTGAAGCAAGCTATGGTCATCTTGTAAATCTCAGTCAGGCGGATTCAAATGGTTATGGGGTTTTGATAATTAAAAGATAAATAAAACATAAAATAAAATAAAGTTACTTATGTAATTCATTGGTGGGAATTTCAGATAAGCGTCTGGAGATGCTTTGTTGCTTCTGAACCTCCGCTTTTCTATTACCTCCTTCCAACCATGCGCACTCCCTTCCATGGCAAGCTGTAAGATCCTCTCAGTGAAAATGGTCCTCTACGGTTTCTGCACAGCTAATCAACTGTCGAATTTCTCGTCTCGGATGAAAAATACCAAGTACAGCTACCGCATGGCTAATCATCTGTCGATTCTCGCTAGCGTCGGAATAGAATCCATTGATCCTTTTGCACACTGTCACTGCACCTAACATTTGCAGGTTTGAAGCTCGTCACAGCAATCCCTTCCCGGAACCTACTCGGAATACCACAGACAAGGTTTAGCCTTTCCAGATCCCAGGAATGGCTGCCAATAATTCTAGCCTATACCACGAAGATACTAATCTCACGGACTCGATCCGTGTATTAGATATCCAAGAGAATATACTCCGGCTGTCGTCCAATGACTATGTTGAACATCATGTAGACCGTTTTGTGGTTGTCAGGCACGCGGATCTTGGCTAAGCGAGTAATGAAGATTGGGTGATTGTCACGAGTCACCCCTTTATTCTGACTTAACTAAATTAAGTACGAGAGTATATCTTAGAGAAGAAGTATGCGTGAATTGAGAGAAAAACAATAGTACTTGCATTAATTCATGAAGAATAGCAGAGCTCCACACCTTAATCTATGGGGTGTAGAAACTCCAACGTAGAAAATACGTAAGTGAAAAAGGACTAGGCATGGCCGTGAGGCCAGCCTCCAAAACGTGAACAAATGGTCTAAGGACTAAACGTCCAGAGATGTAAAGATTTTAAAAATACAATAGTAAAAAGTGCTCTTTATACTAAACTAGTAACTTAGGTTTACAGAAAATGAGTAACTAAGTACAGATAGTGCAGAAATCCACTTCCGAGGCCCACTTGGTGTGTGCTTGGGCTAAGCAATGAGATTTACACGTGCATAGGCTATTCCTGGAGTTAAACACCAGCTTTGGTGCCAGTTTGGGTGTTTAACTCCAATTCTGGTGCCAGTTTGGGCGTTTTACGCCAAGATATTTTAGGCTGGCTTTGGACGCAAGTTTGGGCCATCAAATCTCGGGCAAAGTATGGACTATTATATATTGATGGAAAGCCCATGATGTCTACTTTCCAAAGCAATTGAGAGAGCGCCAATTGGACTTTTAAAACTCCAGAAAATTCACTTCGAGTGCAAGAGGGTCAGAATCCAACAACATCTGCAGTCCTTTTTCAGCCTCTGAATCAGATTTTTGCTCAGGTCCCTCAATTTCAGCCAGAAAATACCTGAAATCACAGAAAAACACACAAACTCATAGTAAAGTCCCGAAATGCGATTTTTGCATAAAAACTAATAAAAATATAATAAAAAGTAACTAAAACATACTAAAAACTATATAAAAACCATGCCAAAAAGGGGTATAAATTATCCGTTCATCACAACACCAAACTTAAATTGTTGCTTGTCCCCAAGCAACTAAAAACACAATAGGATAAAAATAAGAGAAAATACAATAAATTCCAAACTTATCAATGAACTTAGTTCCAATTAGATGAGCGGGGCTAGTAGCCTTTTTGCTTCTGAACAGTTTTGGCATCTCACTTTATTCTTTGAAGTTCAGAATGATTGGCATCCATAGGAACTTAGAATTCAGATAGTGCTATTGATTCTCTTAGTTCAGTATGTTGATTCTTAAACACAGCTACTTTATGAGTCTTGGCCGTGACCCTAAGCATTTTGTTTTCCAGTATTATCACCGGATACATAAAGGCCACAGACACATAACTGGGTGAACCTTTTCAGATTGTGACTCAGCTTTGCTAGAGTCCCCAGTTAGAGGTGCACAGAGCTCTTAAGCACACTCTTTTTGCTTTGGACCATGACTTTAACCGCTCAGTCTCAAGCTTTTCACTTGACACCTTCACGCCACAAGCACATGGTTAGGGACAGCTTGATTTAGCCGCTTAGGCCAGGATTTTATTCCTGTGGGCCCTCCTATCCATTAATGCTCAAAGCCTTGGATCCTTTTTACCTTTGCCTTTTGGTTTAAAGGGTTATTGGCTTTTTCTACTTGCTTTTTCTTTTTCTTTTCTTTTTTTCTTTTTTTTTTTTGCCTTTATTTTTTTGCCATTTCTTTTTTTTTCGCAAGATTTTTCTATTCACTGCTTTTTCTTGCTTCAAAAATCAATTTTATTATTTTTTAGATTACCAATAATATTTCTCCTTTTTCATTATTCTTTCAAGAGCCAACAATTTTAACATTCATAAACAACAAATTCAAAATTATGCACTGTTCAAGCATTCATTCAGAAAACAAAAAGTATTGTCACCACATCAAAATAATTAAACTAATTTTAAGATAGAATTCGAAATCATGCATTTCTTGTTCTTTTGCAATTAAAAACATTTTTCATTTAAGAAAGGTGAAGGATTCATAGGACATTCATAGCTTTAAGACATAGACTCTTGACACTAATGATCATGTAATAAAGACACAAACATAGACAAAACATAAAGCATAGAATTCGAAAAAGAGAAAAACAAGAACAAGAAAATTAAAGAACGGGTCCACCTTAGTGATGGCGGCTAATTCTTCCTTTTGAAGATCTTATTGAGTGCTTGAGCTCCTCTATGTCTCTTCCTTGCCTTTGTTGCTCCTCCTCATGGCTCTTTGGTCCTCTCTAATTTCATTGAGGATAATGGAGTGCTCTTGGTGCTCCATCCTTAGTTGTCCCATGTTGGAACTCAATTCTCCTAAGGAGGTGTTTATTTGCTCCCAATAGTTTTGTGGAGAAAAGTGCATCCCTTGAGGTATCTCAGGGATCTCTTGATGAGGAATTTCCTCATGCTCTTGTTGAGGTCCCTGAGTGGGCTCTCTTGTTTGGTCCATCTTCTTCTTAGTGATGGGCTTGTCTCCTTCAATGAGGATGTCTTCCTCTATGACAATTCCAGCTGAATTGCATAGGGTACAGATGAGATGAGGGAAGGCTAACCTTGCCAAAGTGGAGGGCTTGTCCGCCACCTTGTAGAGTTCTAGAGGTATGATCTCATGAACTTCTACTTCCTCTCCAATTATGATACTATGGATCATGATAGCCCGGTCTATTGTAACTTCAGACCGGTTGCTAGTAGGAATGATAGAGTGTTGGATGAACTCCAACCATCCCCTAGCCACGGGCTTGAGGTCAAGCCTTCTTAGTTGAACCAGCTTGCCTCTTGAGTCTCTCTTCTATTGAGCTCCTTCCACACAAATGTCCCTAAGGACTTGGTCCAACCTTTGATTAAAGTTGACCCTTCTAGTGAAAAGGAGAGGATCTCCTCTCATCATTGGCAAATTAAATGCCAACCTCACATTTTTCGGACTGAAATCCAAGTAATTCCCCCAAACCATTGTGAGCCAATTCTTTGGGTTCGGGTTCATACTTTGATCATGGTTCTTAGTGATCCATGCATTGGCATAGAACTCTTGAACCATTAAGATTCTGACTTGTTGGATTGGGTTGGTGAGAGCTTTCCAACCTCTTCTTTGAATCTCACGTCGAATTTCCAGATATTCACCCTTTTTGAGCATGAATGGGACTTTGGAAATCACTTTTTCTCGGCCACAACTTCATAGAAGTGGTCTTGATGGACCTTTGAGATGAATCTTTTCATCTTCTATGACTCGGAGGTGGAAGCAATTGCGTTTCCTTTTCCTCTTTCTAGAGGTTTCTCCGGCCTTAGGTGCCATTAATGGTTATGAAAAATAGAAAAGCAGAGCTTTTTCCACACCAAACTTAAAAGGTTTGCTCATCCTCAAGCAAAAGAAGAAAGAAAGGAGTAGAAGAAGAAGAAATGGAGGAGATAGAGGGGGTGATATTTTCGGCCAAGGGGAAAAGAAGTATTTGTGATGTGTGAAAGTGAAGGTAGTGAGGAGGGGTATTTATAGGGTAGGAGAGAGAGAAAATTCGGTCATGAAGGGGTGGGTTTGGGACGGAAATGGTTTGAATTTGGATGGTGAGGTAGGTGGGGTTTATGATGGATGGATGTGAGTGGTGAAGAGGATATGGGGAAGAGTTATTGATGGGATTGGTCAAGGGTATTTGGGGAATAGTATTATGGAAAGGTGTGAAGAGGAGAGAAGAAGAGGTGGGATAGGTGGGGATCCTGTGGGGTCTACAGATCCTGAAGTATCAAGGAATTCTGCTTCCTGTACCATTCTGGCATTAAATGCCAGCTCTGCTACCTTTCTTGGCGTTAAACGCCAGTCTGCTGCCCCTTTCTGGCGTTTAACGCCAGCCAGACACCCTTTTCTGGCGTTAAACGCCAGTCTGTCTGCCATTTCTGGCGTTTAACGCCAGCCAGACGCCAGACACCCTTTTCTGGCATTAAACGCCCAGAATGCTACCAGGCTGGGCGTTAAACGCCCATTCTGCTATCCTTACTAGCGTTTAAACACCAGTAAGCCTGTCCTCCAGGGTGTGCTATTTTTTATTTTGCTTTAATTCTGCAGTTATTTTTATGACTTCACATGATCATCATCCTAAAGAAAACATAAAATTACAATGGAATATAAATAAATATAATTAAATAACATTGGGTTGCCTCCCAACAAGTGCTTCTTTAATGTCAATAGCTTGACAGTGAGCTCTTAGAAAGCTTCACAGAGACTCAAAGCTTGATGATGGCCTCCCAACACCAAACTTAGAAGTTGAGTGTGGGGGCTCTGTTTGACTCTGTATTGAGAGAAGTTTTTCATGCTTCCTCTCCATAGTTACAGAAGAAGATCCTTGAGCCTTAAACACAAGGTAGTCCTCATTCAATTGAAGGACTAACTCTCCTCTGTCCACATCAATCACAGCTCTTGTTGTGGCTAGGAAGGGTCTTCCAAGGATAATGGATTCATCTTCATCCTTCCCAGTGTCTAGGATTATGAAATCAGCAGGGATGTAAAAGCCTTCAACCTTTACTAAGACATCCTCTACAAGTCCATAAGCCTATTTTCTTGAGTTGTCTGCCATCTCTAGTGAGATTCTTGCAGCTTGTACCTCAAAGATCCCTAGTTTCTCCATTACAGAGAGTGGCATGAGGTTTATACTTGAACTAAGGTCACATAGAGCCTTCTTAAAGGTCATGGTGCCTATGATGTAAGGTATTAAGAACTTTCCGGGATCCGATTTCTTCTGAGGTAATTTCTGTTGAACCAAGGTATTTAGTTTATTGATGAGCAATGGAGGTTCATCCTCCCAAGTCTCATTACCAAATAACTTGGCATTCAGCTTCATGATTGCTCATAGATACTGAGCAACTTGCTCTTCAGTAATATCTTCATCCTCTTCAGAGGAAGAATACTCATCAGAGCTCATGAATGGCAATAGTAAGTTCAGTGGAATCTCTATGGTCTCTCTATGAGCCTCAGATTCATTTGGTTTCTAAATGGGGAACTCCTTAGGGGTTAGTGGACGTCCATTGAGGTCTTCCACACTGGAAATCACTGCCTCTTCCTCCTCTGCAGGTTCGGCCATGTTGGACATATTAATGGCCTTGCACTCTCTCTTTGGATTCTCTTCTGTATTGCTTGGGAGAGTACTAGGAGGAGTTTCAGTAACTTTTTTACTCAGCTGACCCACTTGTGCCTCCAAATTTCTGATGGAGGACCTTGTTTCAGTCATGAAACTGAGAGTGGTCTTAGATAGATCAGGGATTATGGTTGCTAAGTTAGAAAGGCTCTGCTTAGAATTCTCTGTCTGTTGCTCAGAAGATGATGGAAAAGGTTTGCTATTGCCAAACCTATTTCTCCCACCATTATTATTGAAGCCTTGTTGAGGCTTCTGTTGGTCCTTCCATGAGAAATTAGGATGATTCCTCCATGAAGGATTATAGGTGTTTCCATAGGATTCTCCCATGTAATTCACCTCTTCCATTGCAGGATTCTCAGGGTCATAAGCTTCTTCTTCAGAGGAAGCTTCTTTAGCACTGCCGGATGCAGCTTGCATTCCAGTCAGGCTCTGAGATATCATATTGACTTGCTGAGTCAATATTTTATTCTGAGCCAATATGGCATTCAGAGTATCAATCTCAAGAACTCCATTCTTCTGAGTCACCCCATTATTCACAGGATTTCTTTCAGAAGTATACATGAACTGGTTATTTGCAACCATCTCAATGAGTTCCTGGGCTTCTGCAGGCGTCTTCTTCAGATGAAGAGATCCACCAGCAGAGTGATCCAATGACATCTTGGACAATTCAGACAGACCATCATAGAATATACATAAGATGCTCCATTCTGAAAGCATGTTAGAAAGACACCTTCTGATCAATTGCTTGTATCTTTCCTAAGCTTCATAGAGGGATTCGCCTTCCTTCTATCTAAAGGTTTGGACTTCCACTCTAAGCTTGCTCAACTTTTGAGGTGGAAAGAATTTGGCAAAGAAAGCATCACGGCTAATCATCTGTCGGTTCTCGATCATGTTGGAATAGGATCCATTGATCCTTTTGCGTCTGTCACTACGCCCAACACTCGCGAGTTTGAAGCTCGTCACAGTCATCCCTTCCCAAATCCTACTCAGAATACCACAGACAAGGTTTAGACTTTCCAGATCTCAGGAATGGCCGCCAATAATTCTAGCCTATACCACGAAGGTTTTAATTTTAGATTAGAAACCCAAGAGATACACATTCAAGCTTGTTTGCATGTAGAACGGAGGTGGTTGTCAGGCACGCGTTCATAGGTGAGAATGATGATGAGTGTCACGGATCATCTCATTCATCAAGTTGAAGAACGAGTGTATATCTTAGAGAAGAAGTAGGTGTGAATTGAATAGAAAACAGTAGTACTTTGCATTAATTCATGAGGAACAGCAGAGCTCCACACCTTAATCAATGGTGTGTAGAAACTCCACCGTGAAAAATACATAAGAACAAAAGGTCTAGGCATGGCCTTGAGGCTAGCCTCCCAAAGAGGGTTCAATCATCAAAGCATGATTAAAAGATTGACTGAAAGATGAAAATACAATAGCAAAAGGTCCTATTTATATAGAACTAGTAACCTAGGATTTACAAAAATGAGTAAATAATGCAGAAATCCACTTCCGGGGCCCACTTGGTATGTGCTTGGGCTGAGCATTGAAGCTTTCACGTGTAGAGGCTTCTCTTGGAGTTAAACACCAGCTTTTGTGCCAGTTTGGGCGTTTAACTCCAGCTTTTATGCCAGTTTTGGCGTTTTGACGCCAGAAATTTTATGCTGACATGGAACGCCGATTTGGGCCATCAAATCTCGGGCAAAGTATGGACTATTATATATTGCTAAAAAGCCCAGGATGTGTACTTTCCAACGTAATTAAGAGCGCGCCAGTTGAGTTTCTGTAGCTCCAGAAAATCCACTTCGAGTGCAGGGAGGTCAGAATCCAAAAGGCGTATAAATTATCCACTTATCACAACACCAAACTTAAATTGTTGCTTGTCCCCAAGCAACTGCAAATTAAATGGGATAAAAAGAAGAGAATATACAATGAATTCCAAAAGCATCTATGAAGATCAGTCTTAATTAGATGAGCGGAGCTATTAACTTTTTGCTTCTGAACAGTTTTGGCATCTCACTTTATCCTTTGAAGTTTAGAATGATTGGCATCTATAGGAACTCAGAATTTAGATAGTGTTACTGATTTTCCTAGTTCAGTATGTTGATTCTTGAACACAGTTACTTTATGAGTCTTGGCGTGACCCTAAGCATTTTATTTTCCAGTATTACCACCGGATACATAAATGCCACAGACACATAACTGGGTGAACCTTTTCAGATTGTGACTCAGCTTTGCTAGAGTCACCAATTAGAGGTGTCCATAGCTCTTAAGCACACTCTTATTGTTTTGGACCACGACTTTAACCGCTCAGTCTCAAGCTTTTCACTTGACACCTTCACGCCACAAGCACATGGTTAGGGACAGCTTGGTTTAGCCGCTTAGGCCAGGATTTTATTCATGTGGGCCCTCCTATCCACTGATGCTCAAAGCCTTGGATCCTTTTTATTTTACCCTTGCCTTTTGGTTTAAAGGGCTATTGGCTTTTTCTGCTTGCTTTTTCTTTCTCTTTTTTCTCTCTTTTTTTTCTCCTCTTTTTTTTCGCATATATTTTTTTCTGCAAGCTTTTCACTGCTTTTTCTTGCTTCAAGAATCAATTTTATAATTTTTCAGATTATCAATAGCATTTCTCCTTTTTTCATCATTCTTTCAAGAGCCAACAATTTTAACATTCATGAACAACAAATTCAAAAATATGCACTGTTTAAGCATTCATTCAGAAAAACAAAAAGTATTGCCACCACATCAAAATAATTAATTTGTTTTAAAATTCAAAATTCATGTACTTCTTTTTCTTTTGCAATTAAAAACACTTTTTATTTAAGAAAGGTGGTGGATTTATAGGATATTCATAGCTTTAAGGAATAGACACTTAGACACTAGTGATCATGTAATAAGACACAAACATAAATAAAACATAAAGCATAATTTTTGAAAAACAGAAAAATAAGAACAAGGAAATTAAAGAACGGGTCCACCTTAGTGATGGCGGCTTGTTCTTCCTCTTGAAGATCTTATGAAGTCCTTGAGCTCCTCAATGTCTCTTCCTTGCCTTTGTTGCTCCTCCTTCATGACTCTTTGGTCTTCTCTAATTTCATGGAGGAGGATGGAATGCTCTTGGTGCTCCACCCTTAGTTGTCCCATGTTGGAACTTAATTCTCCTAGGGATGTGTTGATTTGCTCCCAATAGTTTTGTGGAGGAAAATGCATCCCTTGAGGCATCTCAGGGATTTTATGATGAGGAATTTCCTCATGCTCTTGTCCATGAGTGGGCTCTCTTGTTTGCTCCATCCTTTTCTTAGTGATGGGCTTGTCCTCATCAATGAGGATGTCATCCTCTATGTCAATTCCAGTTGAATTACAGAGGTGACAAATGAGATGAGGGAAGGCTAACCTTGCCAAAGTAGAGGACTTGTCCGCCACCTTGTAGAGTTCTAGGGATATAACCTCATGAACTTCTACTTCCTCTCCAATCATGATGCTATGGATCATGATAGCCCGGTCTATAGTAACTTCATACTAGTTGCTAGGAGGAATGATTGAGCGTTGGATGAACTCCAACCATCCCCTAGCCACGGGCTTGAGGTCATGCCTTCTTAGTTGAACTGGCTTCCCTCTTGAATCTCTCTTCCATTGAGCGCCCTCTTCACAAATGTCTATGAGGACTTGGTCCAACCTTTGATCAAAGTTGACCCTTCTAGTGTAGGGGCGTGCATCTCCTTGCATCATGGGCAAGTTGAATGCCAACCTTACATTTTCCGAACTAAAATCTATGCATTTCCCCCGGACCATTGTAAGCCAATTCTTTGGGTTCGAGTTCACAATTTGATCATGATTCTTGGTGATCCATGCATTGGCATAAAACTCTTGAACCATTAAGATTCCGACTTGTTGAATGGGGTTGGTGAGAACTTTCCAACCTCTTCTTCGAATCTCATGTCGGATCTCCGGATATTCGCCCTTTTTGAGTTTGAAAGGGACCTCGGGGATCACCTTCTTCTTGGCCACAACTTCATAGAAGTGGTCTTGATGGATCTTTGAGATGAATCTCTCCATCTTTCATGACTCGGAGGCGGAAGCTTTTGCCTTCTCTTTCCTCTTTCTAGAGGTTTCTCCGGCCTTACTTGCCATAAATGGTTATGGAAAAACAAAAAGCTTTAGCTTTTACCACACCAAACTTAGAAGGTTTGCTCGTCCTCGAGCAAAAGAAGAAAGAAAAGAGTAGAAGAAGAAAATGGAGGAGATGGAGGGGGTTTTGTGGTTTGGCTAAGGGGGAGAAGTAGTGTGTATAATGTGTGAAAATGAATGAGTGAAGATGGGTTTATATAGAAGTGGAGAGAGGGGTACGGTTCGGCCATGTATAGGTGGGTTTGGGAGGGAAAGTGGTTTGAATTTGAATGGTGAGGTAGGTGGGGATCTATGGTGGATGGATATGGATTGGTGAAGAGATTATGGAGAAGAGGGTAGGATTTGATAGGTGAGAGATTTTTGGGGAAGAGGTATTGAGGTTATTGGTGAAGGGTATTTGGGGAAGGGTGTTATGGGAAGGTGTCAAGAGGAGAGAGAGAGATGAGGTAGCGGGGATCTTGTGGGGTCCACAGATCCTGAGGTGTCAAGGATTTCTCATCCCTGCACCATGTTGGCATGTAAACGCCACCTTGATTGCCAATCCAGGCGTTAAACGCCAGGTTCCTGCCCATTTCTGGCGTTTAACGCCAGCTTTTCTCCCCTTTCTGGCGTTTAAACGCCAGCTCTATGCCCATTTCTGGCGTTAAACGCCAGTCTGGTGCCCATTTCTAGTGTTAAATGCCAGTCTGGTGCCTATTTCTGGTGTTAAATGCCCAGAATGGTGCCAGACTGTGCGTTTAACGCCCATTCTGCTACCCTTACTGGCGTTTAAACGCCAATAAGCTTCTCCTCCAGGGTGTGCTATTTTTAATACTGTTTTTCATTCTATTTTTACTTTTTCAGTTGTTTTTGTGGCTTCACATGATCATCAACCTAAAGAAAATAACAAATAAAAATTTAACATAGATAAATAAAAATTGGGTTGCCTCCCAACAAGTGCTTCTTTAATGTTAATAGCTTGACAGTGGGCTCTTATGGAGTCTCATAGATACTCAGAGCATGATGATGGCCTCCCAACACCAAAATTAGAGTTTGAATGTGGGGGCTCTATTTGACTCTGCATTGAGAGAAGCTTTTCATGCTTCTTCTCCATGACTACAGAGGGAGATCCTTGAGCTTTAAACACAAGGGAGTCCATTCACTTGAAGGACCAATTCTCCTCTGTCAACATCAATCATAGCTTTTGCGGTGACTAGGAAGGGTCTGCCAAGGATAATGGATTCATCCATACACTTTCCGGTGTCTAGGATTATGAAATCAACAGGGATGTAGTGGCCTTCAACCTTTCCCAAGACATCCTCTACAAGTCCATAAGCATGTTTCCTTGAATTGTCTGTCATCTCTAGTGAGATTCTTGCAGCTTGTACCTCACGGATCCCTAGCTTCTCCATCACAGAGAGTGGCATGAGGTTTATACTTAACCCCAGGTCACACAGAGCCTTCTCAAAGGTCATGGTGCCTATGGTACAAGGTATTGAGAACTTTCCAGGATCTTGTCTCTTCTGAGGTAATCTCTGCCTAGTCAAGTCATCCAGTTCTTTGGTGAGCAAGGGGGGTTCATCTTCCCAAGTTTCATTACCAAATAACTTGGCATTTAGCTTCATGATTGCTCCAAGGTACTTAGCAACTTGCTCTTCAGTAACATCTTCATCCTCTTCAGCGGAAGAATACTCATCAGAGTTCATGAATGGCAGAAGTAAATTCAATGGAACCTCTATGGTCTCTGTATGAGCCTCAGATTCCCATGGTTCCTCATTAGGGAACTCCTTGGAGGCCAGTAGACGTTCATTGAGGTCTTCCTCAGTGGAAATCACTGCCTTTCCCTCCTCTATGCATTTGGCCATGTGGACGTGTTTATGGCCTTGCATTTTCTCGTTGGGTTTTCTTCTGTATTGCTTGGGAGAGTACTAGGAGGGAGTTCAGTAATTTTTTTACTCAGCTGACCCTCTTGTACCTCTAAATTTCTAATAGAGGACCTTGTTTCAGTCATGAAACTTTGATTGGTCTTAGATAGATCAGAGACTACAGTTGCTAAGTCAGAGTGGCTCTGCTTAGAATTCTCTGTCTGTTGCTGAGAAGATGATGGAAAAGGCTTGTATTACTAAACCTATTTCTTCCACTATTACTGTTGTTGAAGCCTTGTTGAGGCCTCTGTTGGTCCTTCCATGAGAGATTTGGGTGATTTCTCCATGAAGGATTATAGGTGTTTCCACAGGGTTCTCCCATGTAATTCACCTCTTCCATTGCTGGGTTCTCAGGATCATAAGCTTCTCCTTCAGATGAAGCTTCTTTGGTACTGCCTGTTGCTGCTTACATGCCAGACAGACTCTAAGAAATCATATTGACTTGCTGAGTCAATATTTTGTTCTGAGCCAATATGGCATTCAGAGTATCAATCTCAAGAACCCCTTTCTTCTGATTTGTCCCATTATTCACAGCGTTCCTTTCAGAAGTGTACATGAATTGGTTATTTGCAACCATCTCAATGAGTTCCTGAGCTTCTACAGGCATCTTCTTCAGATGAAGAGATCCTTCAGCAGAGCTGTCCAATGACATCTTGGACAGTTTAGACAGACCATCATAGAAGATACCTATGATGCTCCATTCAGAAAGCATGTCAGAATGACACCTTCTGATCAATTGCTTGTATCTTTTCCAAGCTTCATAGAGGGATTCACCTTCCTTCTGTCTGAAGGTCTGGACCTTCACTCTAAGCTTACTCAATTTTTGAGGTGGAAAGAATTTGGCCAGAAAAGCACTGACCAGCTTTTTCCAAGAGTTCAGGCTTTCCTTAGGTTGTGAATCCAACCATATCCTAGCTCTGTGTCTTACAGCAAAAGGGAAGAGCATAAGTCTGTAGACCTCAGGGTCAGCCCCATTGGTCTTGACAGTGTCACAGATTTGCAAGAATTTAGCTAAGAACTGATGAGGATCTTCCAAGGGAAGTCCATGAAACTTGTAATTCTGTTGCATTAGAGAAACTAATTAAGGCTTCAGCTCAAAGTTGTTTGCTCTAATGGCAGGGATAGAGATGCTTCTCCCATAGAAATCAGGAGTAGGTGCAGTAAAGTCACCAAGCACCTTCCTTGCATTGTTGGCATTGTTGTTGTTTTCGGCTGCCATGGCTTCTTCTTGTTTGAAAATTTCTGTTAGGTCCTCTCCAGAGAGTTGTGCTTTAGCTTCTCTTAGCTTTCTCTTCAAGGTCCTTTCAGGTTCAGGATCAACTTCAACAAGAATGCCTTTGTCCTTGCTCCTGCTCATATTAAAGAGAGGAGAAGAAAGTATGGAATCCTCTATGTCACAGTATAGAGATTTCTTGAGATGTCAGAGGAAAAGAAGAATAAAAGGAGGAGGTAGAAAGTAGAGAATTCGAACTTATAGAGAGAGGGAGTCCGAATTGCACATTGAGGAAGAGTGCTAGTCCCTTAAATAGAAGAAGGTGAGAAGGGGGAAAAAATTTTCGAAATTAAATTTTGAAAGATTTTGAAATAATTAAAAGAAATTTTGAAAAAAATTGATTGATGATTTTTGAAAATTAAAATTGAGAAAGTAGTTAAGTGATTTTGAAAAAGATTTTGAAATCAGAAATAAAAAAGATATGATTGAAAATTATTTTGAAAAAGATGTGATTGAGAAGATATGATTGAGAAGATATGATTGAAAATCAATTTAAAAGAAATTTTTAAAATTAAAGTTGATGACTTGACTAACAAGAAATTAAAAGACATCATTGTAGAATTTAAAATTTGATCCTTTCTTAATAGAAAAGTAACAACTTGAAAATTTTGAATTAAATCATTAATTGTAGCAAGGATTTTCGAAAATACTAAAAAAATGGAAAGGATTTGATTTTGAAAAGATATGATTGAAAAGATATGATCTGAAAAAGATTTGATTTTGAAAAATTATGAAAATTTGAAACAGATTTGAATTGAAAACAAAATCTTCCCTCTTGTGCCATCCTGGCATTAAACAACCAGAATGGTATCCATTCTGGCGTTTAATGCCCAAAATACTACTCTTTTGGGCGTTTAACACCCAGCCAGGTACCCTAGCTGGCGTTTAAACGCCAGTTTTCCTTCCTCACTGGGAGTTTTGAACGCCCAGCTTTTTCTGTGTAATTCCTCTGCTGCATGTTCTGAATCTTTAATTCTCTGTATTATTGACTTGAAAAGACATAATTTTGAAAAATTTTTGAATTTTTAATGATGATAAACAATAAAATGAAACTAATCATGGAAAATCAAGATCAAAACAAATAATGCATGCAAAACACCAAACTTATAAGTTTGTATACTAGGGACAACAACAAATTGAGAATGCATATGAAAAATAACAAAAACACACAAGACAAGAGAATTTAAAGATCAGAGTAAGGAAATCATCAAGAATAACTTGAAGATTAATGAAGAACATAATGCATGTATTCGAAAATTGCAAGAAATTAAATAAAACATGCAGGACACCAAACTTAAAAATTGACACTAGACTCAAACAAGAGACATAAATTATTTTTGGTTTTTATGATTTTATAAATTTTTGTTTATAATTTTTCAAAAATTGTTTGGAAAAGAAAATAGAGACATTCAAAATTTTTAATAAGAATTCCAGGAATCATGCAATGTTAGTCTAAAGCTTCAGTCTAAAAAGATTAGACATGGCTAGCCAAGCTTCAGCAGGACATTACATAGAACAGCCAAATTGATGGGAATCAATTAGCTTCTTTGATGATAAAAACATCATCTGAAACTCTAGAATTCATTCTTAAAAATTATGAAGAATAAAAATAAAATAAAGTTACCTAATCTAAGCAACAAGATGAACCGTCAGTTGTCCAAACTCGAACAATCCCCGGCAACGGCGCCAAAAACTTGGTGCACGAAATTGTGATCATCAATGGCGCCAACAACTTGGTACGCACAATTGTAATCTCAACTCTTTGTCACAACTCCGCACAACTAACCAGCAAGTGCACTGGGTCGTCCAAGTAATAAACCTTACGTGAGTAAGGGTCGATCCCACGGAGATTGTCGGCTTAAAGCAAGCTATGGTCATCTTGTAAATCTTAGTCAGGCGGATTCAAATGGATATGGAGAATTGATAATTAAAAGATGAATAAAATATAAAATAAGATAGAGATACTTATGTAATTCATTAGTGATAATTTCAGATAAGCGTATGAAGATGCTTTGTTCCTCCTGAACTTCTGCTCTCCTATTGTCTTCATCCAATCATTCGTACTCCTTTCCATGGCAAGCTGTATGTTGGGTTTCACCGTTGTCAACGGCTACCTCCCGTCCTCTCAGTGAAAATGGTCCAAATGCGCTGTCACCGAACGGCTAATCATCTGTCGGTTCTCGATCATGTTAGAATAGGATCCATTGATCCTTTTGCGTCTGTCACTACGCCCAACACTCGCGAGTTTGAAGCTCGTCACAGTCATCCCTTCCCAGATCCTACTCGGAATATCACAGACAAGGTTTAGACTTTCCGAATCTCAGGAATGGCCGCCAATAATTCTAGCCTATACCACGAAGGTTTTAATCTTAGATTAGAAACCCAAGAGATACACATTCAAGCTTGTTTGCATGTAGAACGGAGGTGGTTGTCAGGCACGCGTTCATAGGTGAGAATGATGATGAGTGTCACGGATCATCACATTCATCAAGTTGAAGAACGAGTGTATATCTTAGAGAAGAAGTAGGCGTGAATTGAATAGAAAACAGTAGTACTTTGCATTAATTCATGATGAACAGCAGAGCTCCACTCCTTAATCTATGGTGTGTAAAAACTCCACCGTGGAAAATACATAAGAACAAAAGGTCTAGGCATGGCCGTGACGCCAGCCTACCAAATAGGGTTCAATCATCAAAGCATGATTAAAAGATCGATTGAAAGATGAAAATACAATAGCAAAAGGTCCTATTTATAGAGAACTAGTAGCCTAGGATTTACAGAAATGAGTAAATAATGCAGAAATCCACTTCTGGGGCCCACTTGGTGTGTGCTTGGGCTGAGCATTGAAGCTTTCACGTGTAGAGGCTTCTCTTGGAGTTAAACGCCAGCTTTTGTGCCAGTTTGGCGTTTAACTCCAGCTTTTATGCCAGTTCTGGCGTTTTGACGCCAGAATTTTTATGCTGACTTGGAACGCCGGTTTGGGCCATCAAATCTCGAGAAAAGTATAGTTTATTATATATTTCTGAAAAGCCCAGGATATCTACTTTCCAACGCAATTAAGATCGCACCAATTGCGATTCTGTAGCTCCAGAAAATCCACTTCGAGTGCAGGGAGGTTAGAATCCAACAGCATCTACAGTCCTTTTTCAGCCTCTGAATCAGATTTTTGCTCATGTCCCTCAATTTCAGCCAGAAAATACCTAAAATCACAGAAAAACACACAAACTCATAGTAAAGTCCAGAAATGTGATTTTTATTTAAAAACTAATAAAAATATAATAAAAACTAACTAAAACATACTAAAAACTACCTAAAAAAATGCCAAAAAGCGTATAAATTATCCGCTCATGAAAAGCATTGACCAAATTTTCCCAAGAGTTCAGGCTTTCTTTAGGTTGTGAGTCCAACCATATCCTAGCTCTGTCTCTTACAGCAAAAGGGAAAAGCATGAGTCTGTAGACCTCAGGATTAACCCCATTGGTCTTAACAGTGTCACAGATTTGGAAGAATTTAGCTAAGAACTGATGAGGATCTTCCAATGGAAGTCCATGAAACTTGCAATTCTGCTGCATTAGAGAAAAAAAATTGAGGCTTAAGCTCAAAGTTGTTTGCTCCAATTGCAGGAATTGAGATGCTTCTTCCACAGAAGTCAGAAGTGGGTGCAGTAAAGTCACCAAGCATCTTCCCTGCATCTCCACCATTGTTGTTATTTTCGGTTGCCATGTCTTCTTCTTTTTCGAAAGTTTCTGTTAGGTCCTCTCCAGAGTTTTGTGCTTTAGCTTCTCTTAGTTTCCTCTTCAGAGTCCTTTCAGGTTCAGGATCAGCTTCAACAAGTATGTCCTTATTCTTGTTCCTACTCATATGAAAAAGAAGAGAATAGAAAAAAAGAGGAATCCTCTATGTCACAATATAGAGATTCCTTTATGTGAGTAGAAGAATTGAAGAATAGAATGAAGAAGGGAGAAGAAGAAGAATTTGAACACACAGAGAAAGAGAGAGAGAGGGAGAGGGTTCGAATTATAAGAAGAAGAGAAGTGTTAGTAAATAAATAAAATAAAGAAAAAGAGATGAGAGAGAGAAGAAATTTAAAAATTAATTAAAAGAAAAGAAAAATATTTTTTTGTTTTTATTTTAATTATTGGTTAGTATTCAAAAAAGAAATAAAATTAAATTAAAATTTAAAACAATTAGTTAATTAAAAGAAATTTTGAAAAAGGGGTTAGTGGTTTTCGAAAATTAGAGAGAGAAGAGTAGTTAGGTGGTTTTGAAAAAGATAAGAAATAGTAAAACAAACAAAAAGTCAAGTAGTTAATTGAAAGAGATTTGAAAATTAATTTTGAAAAGATAAGAAGTTAGAAAAAGATTTTGAAATTAATTTTGAAAAAGATATGATTGAAATTTATTTTGAAAAATATTTGAAAAGGAAATTAAAAAGATTTAATTTTTGAAATTAAAGTTGATTACTTGACTAACAAGAAACTAAAAGATATGATTCTAGAATTTAAAGATTGAACCTTTCTTAATAGGCAAGTAACAACTTGAAATTTTTTTTTTTTGAATCTAAACATTAATTGTTAGTAATGATTCAAAAATATGGAATAAAATTAAGAAAAAGATTTTGAAAATCAATTTTAAAATTTTCGAAAAACATAAAAAAAATTGAAAAAGATTTGATTTTGAAAAAGATTTGAAAAGATAGAAATTTTTAATTTGAAATTTTGACTTGACTAACAAGAATCAACTAAATTTTAAAAATTTTTTACTAAATTAAACCAAAATTTCAAAATTTATTAGTAAAATAAGGGAAAGATATTATTTTTAATTTTCTTGAATTAATGAAGAGAGAGAAAAATAACTAAATGACACAAAACATAAGAAATTAAGATCAAAACAAATAATACATGCAAGAACACTCTGAATGTCAAGATGAACACCAAGAACACTTTGAAGATCATGATGAACATCAAGAACATGTTTTTGAAAATTTTTAAGAAAAGAAAAACATGCAAGACACCAAACTTAAAAATTTTCAATGGTTAGACACTAATAATTTAAAAATGCATATGAAAAACAAGAAAAGACACAAAACAAGAAAAATTAAAGATCAAACAAAGAAAATCTTCAAGAATAACTTGAAGATCATGAAAGAACACATGCATGAATTTTTAAAAATTTAAAGAAAAATTAAAATATGCAATTGACACCAAACTTAAAATTTGACACAAGACTCAAACAAGAAACATAAAATTTTTGGTTTTTATGGTTTTATTGAATTTTTTTGTATAATTTTCGAAATTATTTTGGAAGAAGAAATTAAAAAAATTCAAAATTTTTAATAAGAATTCCAAGATCCATGCAATGTTACTCTAAAGCTTTGGTCCAAAAGAATTAGACATGGCCAAATGGCCAGCCAAGCTTTAGCACAACAAATACAGACATGTCCTTTCTACAATCGAAAGTAGAAACCTCGGTCCAAAAGATTAGACATGGCTTAACAGCCAGCCAGGCTTCAACCTATCTCTAGAATTCATTCTTAAAAATTCTGAAGAACAATTTTTTTTTGAATTTTTCGAAAAATATATTATTTATATTTTTTTTTCAAAAATAAAAATAAAAATCTTAAACATAAAATAAAATTACCTAATCTAAGCAACAAGATGAACCGTCAGTTGTCCAAACTCGAACAATCCCCGGCAACGGCACCAAAAACTTGGTGTGGGAAATCGTGATTCACACTTTTCACATCTCCGCACAACTAACCAGCAAGTGCACTAGGTCGTCCAAGTAATACCTTACGTGAGTAAGGGTCGATCCCACGGAGATTGTCGGCTTGAAGCAAGCTATGGTCACCTTGTAAATCTCAGTCAGGCGGATTCAAATGGTTATATGATTTTGATAATTAAAAGATAAATAAAACATAAAATAAAATAAAGTTACTTATGTAATTCATTGGTGGGAATTTCAGATAAGCTTCTGGAGATTTTTTGTTGCTTCTGAACCTCTGCTTTCCTATTGCCTCCTTCCAACCATGAGCACTCCCTTCCATGGCAAGCTGTAAGATCCTCTCAGTGAAAATGGTCCTCTATGGTTTCTGCACAGCTAATCAACTGTCGGATTTCTCGTCTCGGATGAAAAATACCAAGTACAGTTACCTCATGGCTAATCATCTGTCGATTCCCGCTAGCATTGGAATAGAATCCATTGATCCTTTTGCACACTGTCACTGCGCGCAACATTCGTAGGTTTGAAGCTCGTCACAGTCATCCCTTCCCGGATCCTACTCGGAATACCACAGACAAGGTTTAGACTTTCTGGATCCCAGGAATGGCTGCCAATAATTCTAGCCTATACCACGAAGATACTAATCTCACGGACTCAGTCCGTGTATTAGATATCCAAGAGAATATACTCCGGTTGTCGTCCAATGACTACGTTGAACATCATGTAGACCGCTTTGTGGTTGTCAGGCACGCGGATCTTGGCTAAGCGAGTAACGAAGATTGGGTGATTGTCACAAGTCACCTCTGCATTCTGACTTAACTAAATTAAGTACGAGAGTATATCTTGGAGAAGAAGTAGGCGTGAATTGAGAGAAAAACAATAGTACTTGCATTAATTCATGAAGAACAGTGGAGCTCCACACCTTAATCTATGGGTGTAGAAACTCCACCGTAAAAAATACATAAGTGAAAAAGAGATGTAAAGATTTTTAAAATACAATAGTAAAAAGTGCTATTTATACTAAACTAGTAACTTAGGCTTACAGAAAATGAGTAACTAAATGCAGATAGTGCAGAAATCCACTTCCGAGGCCCACTTGGTGTGTTCTTAGGCTGAGCATTGAGCTTTACACGTGCATAGGCTGTTCCTGGAGTTAAACACCAGCTTTGGTGCCAGTTTGGGCGTTTAACTCCAATTCTGGTGCCAGTTTGGGCGTTTTACGCCAAGATGTTTTAAGCTGGCTTTGGACGCCAGTTTGGGCCATCAAATCTCGAGCAAAGTATGGACTATTATATATTTCTGGAAATCCTAGGATGTCTACTTTCCAACGCAATTGAGAGCGCGCCAATTAGGCTTCTATAACTCCAGAAAATCCACTTTGAGTGCAGGAGGGTCAGAATCCAACAGCATCTGGAGTCCTTTTTCAGCCTCTGAATCAAATTTTTGCTCAGGTCCCTCAATTTCAGCCAGAAAATACCTGAAATCACAGAAAAATACACAAACTCATAGTAAAGTCCAAAAATGTGAATTTTGCATAAAAACTAATAAAAATATAATAAAAAGTAACTAAAACATACTAAAAACTATGTAAAAACAATCCCAAAAAGGGTATAAATTATCCGCTCATCACCTGTGCGTCCGCACGCATCTGGATATGCCCTCTGGTCGCAACGCCAGCATAGCTTGTGCGTGCGCGCTGCCCTGTTTTCTCTTATCTGTGCATGCGCACATCTGCGTGTGTACACACACGTTCCCTTTCATGCTTCATCTGTGCAGCCGCATAGACGTGTGCGCCCGCACACCAATTGCAAACCCCTCTGGTGGGAGCGAGAGAACAGCTTGTGCGCCGGATCAACCTCCCCCATTTTTAGCCTCTGTGCATGCGTACGGACCTGTGTGCACTGGTGGCGAATTTATAACCCACAAACTAACCGGCAAGTGCAGCGGGTCGTACCAAGTAATACCTCAGGTGAGTGAGGGTCGATCCCACGAGGATTGAAGGACTAAGCAACAATGATTGATTGATTGGCTTAGTTAGACAAACAGAAAAGAGTGTTTGAATATTCAAAGAGCATTAAACAATTGTGTAGAAATTAAAATAGTAAAGTAAATGGGTTGGGAGTAAAGTATGGAGAAGGCAGTTAAGGTTTTAGAGTTATCTATTTTTCCGGATTAACTTTTCTTACTAACTATTTTAATCATGTAGGATTTAATTTATGGCAAACTATATGTGACTAGACCCTAATTCCTTAGACCTTTCTAGTCTCCTCTAATTTTCATCAACTACCAATTCCTTGGTCAATTAATTCCAATTAGAGAGTGATGATCAAATTCCAATTTATTTGCCACAAAAATTCTAATTACCCAAAAATAAAAAGATTATATGTCATGTATCCCGTTAAATCCAGATAATTAAAATTTAGGAGAATATATTTTCAAGCTGTTGTTCAAGTAAAGAGCTTTTCCAAGTTATACAAGAACCCAATTAGAAAGAGGGTCATACTTCCGTTCCACCCAAATTCATAAGATAAAGAATGAAAATAATTCTTAAATTATAAATCCATACATGAATTAAAATAGAAAAAGCAATAAAATCAATCCATACAAATAAACAGAGCTCCTAACCTTAACAGTGGATGTTTAGTTGCTCATGGTTCAGAGAAAAATAAGGATTGTAAATTGGAATGGAATGTGGAATAAAAAATGTTGTGCTGGAACCCCCCTGTTGGAATCCCCTTTTATATCTAATCCTAATTAATTTAAAAGCTATCTTCTAAAACTAAAATAATATCTTTTTTTATTTTAAAAAAAAATTAAAGTTTTAAATTAGAATTAATTAAAGCAATTAGCATGTCTTCAATTGATGGATGGGGACCACTTGTTTTGTCCATTCTACAGCTTCTAATCTGTGTTTTCTGGGCTGGAAATTGGGTCAAAACTCGACCAGAAATCACCCCCAGCATTTTCTGCCAAGTCTGCATGTCGCGCATGTCACGCGTATGCGTCGGTCACGCGTACGCGTCGATGGCCTTTTTCGCGTGTCACGCGTACGCAACAGGTACGCGCACGCGTCGCTGAGCAGCTTTGCTTTTCACGCGTATGCGCCAGGCACGCGCACGCGTCACTCCTCGCTGGTCAGCTTCATGGTTTCTTCTCTTTCTCTGCAGAAACTCCATCAAATCCATCCGAATGCTACCTAAAATAAAGAAAAATTGCACAAGATTCAAAGTAGCATCCATAATGGCTAAAAGTTAATTAATTCTTGATAAAACTTAACAAATTAAATGCAAATTCTCTAGAAAAAGGTAAGAAAGATGCTCACGCATCATGCGCACGCACACATGATTCTGTCCTCAAGTGTAAAAAAAAAAAAAAGAAGAAGAAGAAGAGAGCCTCTCTGTGCGGTCGCACGTCTTTGTGCGTTCGCACGTCTTTATGCAATCTCTCTGGTCGCGGCGTTCGCACCCTTCCGTGTCGCGCTCTCTGTGCGTCCACACAGGCCCCTGTGCGCCCGCACACATCGCGTTCTGGGCGTTAACAGGGCAACCTGCCCTGTTGAGAGGCAACCCTCTTTTTTTTTCTTCTTTTCTTCACTCTGCTCTCTCTAACTCTTCTCTGCCCAGCTCCGCCGGTCCCTGTCGCCGGCCACCGCCGCTGTCAGCCCACCGCCGGCGACCACTCTCTCTCTCTCTTTCTCTTTCTCTATTACTTTTCTTCCCTTTTCTCTCTTTCTTTCTTCCCCTTATATTTTCTCTATTCACCACCGGTGAGATCTCTCTTTCGGTGCTTCTTTTTCTGGCGAATCTAAATGCCATGATTTCGCATTGGCTATAAGAAGTGCCATTGTTCCTCCCTAGTTCTTGTTCTTTTCAACCTCTATATCTCAGGTTCTTATTTTTCCTTTCTATTTATGTTAATATTTTTGCAATTGCTTTCATTTCTTTTATGTTGCTTAGATTAAATTAGTTGCTTTCTTTGTTGTTTCTTTGTATTGCGAAGTGTTGTTGCTTGATTGTTGGGTTGGTTATGATCAAATTTGAGCCTAATTGTGATGAACTTGTACATTGCATACCACATGTTCGATAAAATTCCTCAATGAACATTTTTTTGATTCATATGACTTGGCCATCATATGTGTTCAATTTATCTCTTGTTAGGCATATTGTATGAATTGTTCAACTTCTATTATGACTTTTGATGATAATTAAGTGAATTAATCAATGTATTTCCTTGATTGTCGATGCACAATTTTGGTTGCAAATGCATTGTATTGTATAAGACTCAATTGACATTGTTCATCTTGGAATTTAAATTGAGTAACCGCTCTACAAATGTTCAACTTTTAATGATGTCTTGATCAAACATCTTTTGGCTTTCAATTAAGAACATTGTATGTGTGATTACCACTTCTTGAAGATGAACAATTGACAATTCCCTTTTGGTGCTTGCTTGAAGTTGCTTTCATTTCTCTATTTTATATTTGCAACTTGAGCACTTAGTCGTGAAGCCTTAAACTGTGAATTGCCTTGAGGGTGTGATTGCCGTTGATATCCGGCCGGTGTGTGTGTTCCAACCGCGTGCATCATTGGAATATACACACCGTGTTTTTGTAAATCACACTATTTCTATAAGCTCTTTTAACCTTGTTAGTGTTTCCTCAATGATTTTAATTTATTGTTGCCCTATGATCTCAAAGTTCTTTTATTTGTATTTTCAGGATGAAGAAGAAGGGTAAGGCACTGGTTACTTTTCCAATTGAGCAAACTACCACTCGCTCTCCTAATATTTGGTGGGATCGCCAAGGGGATAAACCAAACACCTTGGTAAATATTTGACAATTAATATTACTTCTTAAGGGTTGTTTGCATGTTCAAATTCAATACTTTCAATAACATATTTACCATGCATGCTAAGTGTTTGTGAAAAAGCTCGTATGGCATTGTGCATATTTAAATATTCTATTCTTCTACTCTAATGCCTGTTTTTCACAAAATCCCTTTTTATATATTATTGATTGAATATAATTGTCAATACAAACAGATTGTTAGTTTGAAACACTTGATAATCAAATTGGGTAGTTAATGCTTCATCTATGCTACTCATGCCTTTGCCAGCATACCAATAAACATCTTGCATTTACTTGCCATAACATGCACTTGCTATATTTCCATTGATGAACTTTTCACATGTAGTCGCGACCATGTGTTAATGACATCCTTCTTTACCGTGCATTGATTATCACTTGTACCATCCTCTTCCTTGCTCTAACCCTTAGCTTTAAAAGTTACTTTCCTTTTTCCTTTTCAGAATGGCTACCAAGAAGGGTAAGGAGAAAGCTACTCCCAAACCACCGGCAAGGAAAGGAACAAAAAGAGCACTAGTTGCAGAGCCATCTTCAACTGCAGTAAAGACCTCAACAAAGCGAGTCAAGAGGATCATCAAGGTCGATGAAAAAGAGAAAGCCTTTCCATCAAAGGACACTGCACGGTTCACTAACCGCTACTATGAGCAAATGTTCCCCATCCTGGCTGAGAGGAACTATAATAATGAGTACCTTCTCATCCTTCCGACCAACATTGTTGAATTTGTTGAGCCCCGCATTGAGTGAAGACAATGGGGATTCCTACGGAGACAGCCACGGCAGGTCAATCTTTCATGGGTAGTCGAATTCTACTCCAATTTTCACATGCCAACACTGCAGTCTGTCTATGTCCGTCAGAAGCAACTTCCCATAATTGAAGAGGCCATTCAGCGAGCTTTAGATCTTCCGCCTGCTCCAGAAGGATTGGACGCATTCCAAAAAGCCTCATTCAAGCGCCAGACATACCAATTTGACTGGGACGCCATTCTCAGAGTTATAGCACAACCTGGCAGTAGATGGACCTATGGATACCATCGATCCTGACCTAAGGGCATATTGGCTTCAGCACTCACCTTGGAGGCTCAAGTATGGGCACAGATTATGTCCCATTACATTTTCCCGAGCACTCATGAGTCCTCCTTCACTGCAGACATGGCTGTTCTACTCTGGTGTATCCTTACAGACCAGCCGCTCAATGTACCAAGACACATCTGAAATTACTCTGGGACACTTACAGATTGCGGGTAATCTACCTTTTTCTGCCTTGGTTTCAGATCTAGTCTCAGCAGCCAGAGTCTCCTACAGAGCTAGGGACACCAAGGCCATGATTCCACGGGATGATCAGTACGTCCCTAACGGGAAGTATATCAGACCTCTAGCAGCCACTACTAGCCAGCCTGCAGAACCGGCTGAAGATATTCCTTCTCCTTCCACATCACAAGCACCTTCAACAAACCAACTGCTCCATCAGATACTTGAGAGGTTAGACCGGATAGACTGGCAAGGAAAGCAAAGAGAGCGCCGTAACAAGCGCCGATTTACATACCTCAAGGAGCTGCTTGTTGGTAACCACCCACCTGAAGAAGACCCAGACACCTCGGACTCCACTTCATTTACCAGCACAGGGAGCTATGACGGTCCCGATTGTGGAGATGCTGCTACCAACCCCCTTTGTTCCTGACTAATGACACCGAGGACGGTGCCAAGTTTTTAGTGTGGGGAGGTTGGTCAGTACCTGACTTCCGGAGGTAATTTCTCTTTCTTAGCACCAATAATTTATTTATTTTTCTTTTGGTTTAGGATAGGATAGATTGCATAGTAATAGGTATTTGCATACATGTTCTATTTGGTTAAAAAATAATAAGTTTCTTTTTAAGACTCTACTTTTTGAAAATTTCACTAATTTAAATCAAAACCTTTGTGTTAAACTTGTTTGAAGATTGTAAATTGGAACATGGTTTAAAGCTAGAACATACAACCCGTGAGATTTGAGCTTAATTACATGGTTACAATATTTAAACATAATATTTTATTCTTGTGTGTTTGCTTCTCTATGATTGTAATCTAAATAAATAAGGGGTAAAAATTACCCCAATATTAAGTTAATGAAAAATCAATGCATATGTGATAAAATTAAAAGAAGGGTTGATGCATGAGTATGAAATGCAAAAGTGGGAATTTTGGGTAGCTAGGCATGATTTTAAAAGTATATAGAGTATGTATAGGTAAGAGCTTAGGTTAATCAAGGATTCAATTTATAGCTCACTTAGCCATATATATACCCTCACCTTTACCTTAGCCCCTTTACAACCTTGAAAAGACCTCATGATGTTTGCATTGGTACGTTAAATATTTGTTGATTGGTTAGGTGAACAACAAGGTTTAGAAAGCATGACTAGAGAAGACTAGAGTGATTACCCTATACACCTGAGTGATTAGAGTGCACATATACTATCAGTAATGGTTCAAAGCTTAATTATATGTTCCCTGCTTTCATGAGCTGTCTTCTTACAAGTTTACTTATTTTTACTGTATAATTTTAATTGGTGATATTTGATTTATATTTGTCTTGAAGAACTTATTTACTTTTAACCAATTAGGAAAAATCATCTTAGCATATAGTTTCACTCATACATAGGTTGCATTGCATGAGTCTTACTTTTCCCTACTCATTTATTTTATCTCCTTGAACTGAGCATGAGGACATGCTAATGTTTAAGTGTGGGGAGGTTGATAAACCACTATTTTATGGTTTATCTTGTGTTTAATTGAGTGGTTTTTATCAAGTCTTTACCCACTTATTCATATGATTTGCATGATTTTACAATCCCTTCCTAGTGTTATTCTATGGTTGAAAACTTAAAGATCTTTAATTTGTATATTTTAATTCTCCTTTATACCATTCGATGTCGTGATCCGTGTGTTAAGTGTTTCAGGCTTTATAGGGCAGGAATGGCTTAGAGAATGGAGAGGAAGCTTGCAAAAATGGAAGGAACACAAGAAACTAAGGAGATAACCAGCGAGCATCGACGCGCACGCATGGCTCACGCGAGTGCGCGATATGGAGAAATTTGCAGCGACGCGTGCGCGTGCCTGACGCGTACGTGTGAATTGGAGTCTGCACAAGGATGCGTACGCGTGACATGCGCGATCTGCAGAAATAACAGAAAATGATGGGGTGATTTCGGGCCGAGTTTTGACCCAGTTTTTTGCCCAGAAACGCAGATTAGAGCCAGGAAACATGCAGAGACTCAACACACATTCAAACATTCTCATTAGCATAGTTTTAGGTTTTTAGATCTGAATCTAGAGAAAAATCACTCTTCCTCTAGGTTTTCTTTACATTCATAATTTATTAGTTTTATGCTTTTGCTTTTGGATATTGAAGAGTCATCACCTCCGTTGAAGATATTATTCTAGTTTGTTTTCTTACTCTTTTATTTATTCCATATTCTTAATTCTTGTTTAAAGTTACAATTGGATTATTTTCATGGATTGTTAATGCAAAGGATTACTTTTACTTTTAATTAATTTTGAATCTCTATTTTATTTACATTATTATGTCTCTTTTCTATTCCAAATTCCCAATAACGAAGATGGTATCCATGTCAATAGAGTGGATTCCCTACTTGACATGGGAGTTGATTAAGAAGAGACACTTGAGTTGGAATGCTCAAGCGATTAGTTAAATTGGAAGTTGTTGGCTAATTCTGTATTTACTAACGCTAGACCTTCCCAAGGGAGAGGACTAGGATTTGTGAATAAGAGTTAGCTCAATCACTTGACTTTCCTTCATTTAGTAAGGGTTAACTAAGTGAAAATAACAACCTCTTTATACTACACTTGAGAGAATTCCAACAAGGATAGAACTTCCAATTAATCATTCCCCCAGTCAAGGCTTTTTATTTTGAATAATATAAATTCCTTTTAATTTTCATTGCACTTAATTACAATTATTTATTTTCTGTCATTCAACTTTCAAAATCCTCGGAAAACTCCTAATTAATAACTTAGAACCCTTTCTAGCAACTCGTTGGGAAACGACCTGGGACTCATACTCCCAGTATTTTTATTCTAAATTTTTGTGACAACCTTTCTAAATTGATGAGGCGGATTTTTGGTGGTTAAGAGCTATAATCGCAACGCTGTTCTACTATATTATAATCTCTTAATTGGTCTAACTTCTGCCACGCATCAATTTTTGGCGTCGTTGCCGGGGAGTTGCGATTGAGTGCTGAATTATTAATTAGTGTACATATTTTTATTTTATTTGCATATTTTATTTTATTTTATTACCATACGCTGTATGTTTCTTTCATTGAATGACGCATTCACTGCCTGATCCGAGCTTAGCTGCATTTGATCCTGAAATTGAAAGAACTCTTTCACGTATTAGGCAAGCTCGGCGTCGGTTAGCCTCTGAGAGTGGTGAAGTGATTGTTATCGATTCACCAGTCTCATCTGAGGGCGAATCTGAACCGCCATCTGAGGAAGAAACAAGCTCCTTTACTACTGATTCAGTTGATTCACGTGCAGATAACTGGTAGCACCTAGGAGGATTACTCTCCAGGAAGGTGGAGCTCCAGATTTTACACTGCAACCGTATCAAGTGCATCATCCAACTCTAGCTGCAGATTTTGAACTGAAGACTGCACTAATCAACTTGATGCCCAAGTTTCATGGCTTACCTGCTCAGGAGCCCATCAAGCACCTCAGGGATTTTCAGACAGCCTGTTCTACTGTTAGGCGTCATGGTGCAAATGAAACTTCTATTCTGTTAATCGCCTTCCCGTTTTCTCTTGAAGGAAAGGCGAGGGAGTGGTACTACTCCCAACCTGAAGCAACTGTTACCAACTGGGATACACTCAGGAGAGAATTCCTGGAAAAATACTTTCCAGCTGAAGTTACAGATAGATTGAGAAAAGAGATCTCCTGCATTGTTCAAGGAGAATCAGAGACTTTTTATGAGTACTGGGAGCGCTTTAAGAACCTTCTGGACGCATGCCCCATCACATGATTGACAGGTTAATGTTGATCAGCTACTTCACTCAAGGCATGAAGCCTAGGGATAAAACTACATTAGATGGTGCCAGTAACGGTTCTCTGAAGAAGTACAAGACCGCAGATGAAGCATGGCAACTGATGCAGTTGACCATCCCACTCCTGAGTCCACTAGCTGGGGAGGAGCATCATCCGAGCTAGCTGGCGAGGAGCATGATGCAGTTGACCATCCCACTCCTGAGTCCACCAGCTGAAGGTGGCCCCTCTTCATCCTCCTGGATCGTGAGCATGCACGGAGGACCGTGCACAAATTAAGTATGGGAGAGGACCGATGACTTCAAGGGGTAAAAATTTCTCTCTTAAAGACACTGTGCAATGTTTCTTGTAGTACTTTTTCTTCATTTTGAGTAGCTCTATTTCTATTGCATCTGGTTTGGTCTATTGTAAATATTTCTTTATCGTTTATGGATACTTAGTAGTTAATATTTGCATGTTGCATGATAGAATGAATAAATGGTGAAACACCAAGGAATTTCCATGAAACCTTTTCTAGGGGCATACCATTGATTGAATTGAAGAAAAATTGTGTTTACCAACTTGCTTGGAGTATTTTATTTGTAGAACATGGAAACGAGCTAGAACAACATACCTTGTGAGATTTGAGCTTTAATAGATGGTTGCACTTTTCGGCCATAATGTTGTTCTTGTGTGTGATTATACTCCTTTTTTATTGTGATCATCGATTTGCATGATTCTTTATGTCCTGTATTTGTGTTTGGATGCATTTAGCATGATTGAGGCCATCTTTAATGATAAACTCACTAACCTATATGTCCAACCCTTGCATTCACCTTTGTGAACTCCTTTGAGCCTATGAATCCCCTTTTGAGGGATGGTATTTTGAGTGAGGAAGAAGAGAGAAAAGGAAAATGGGGTTGGAAAGGCGTGATAGGATTCTCTTTCGAATTTGTGCCTAATTCGATGTGTGTGCATACACACACAGGTCCGTGTATACGCACGCTAAAGGAAAAATGCAGGGTGTGCACACGCACAAGCATGTGCCAACACACCCAACAGGGAGGTTAAAAACGGGTGTGCGTACGCACAGGCTGGTGCGTACCCACAAAAGGCTTTTTTTTTAAGAGTGAAAGGTCATGTGTGCGGGGGCACACGCGGCAGGGAGGCTAAAATAGAGTGTGTGCATGCAACTATCCATGCGTACACACAAAGCAATGGAAATGGGTCTTGTGTGCATACGCACAGGTATGTGCGTATGCACAAAACCCTGTTTTTGCAAAATTTTAAGCCTCCAAGGCCATCAAACATGATATTCAACATAGTTTTTCAACCCCAAAATATATTATTCCTCAAGAACACATGATCAAAACTAAAATGCAACTAAACTAAGCTAAGCAAGATAAGCAAATATTAAAGAAACAAAAGCTAAAAGAAGAGAAAGGTTAGAAGGATATTACCATGGTGGGGTGTCTCCCACCTAACACTTTTATTTAAAGTCCTTAAGTTGGACTTTTTAGGGAGCTCTTATTAAGGCGGCTTATGCTTCCATTCCTCCTTGAATCTCCACCCAAGTTTGCAAGTCCATTGTCCTCCGGGGTCCCAAATAAAGCGCATCAAGCTCTCAAGAAGCTCTAAACAAGAATTAATAACCCAAACTTGTTGATCATTGAAGCTTATATCGGGATCCCATATTCTAATCGTCCATCCATTTTCTTGTTGATCTTTATGTCTCAATTCGGATGAACAAACTCCCAAATTACCCTTAAAGCACCCGAACACTTTCCGGGATTCACTCAATTGCGCTTTGCACCACGCTTGAACTCCAAATCTTGATTTGGCTTCTTTGATGAATTTTGAACCCTTTTTGCAACCAACATCCATTTCTTCATCATTTAACACTCCAAGAAAGGCCTTGAGTTGATGATCCATTTCCAAGATAGCATATTAATGTGGCCCGATAAAGTTCATTGGTGACACTCAATTTGCCCTTGGAATGGAGTTACTCTTTTAGACTCTTGCATAAAAGCCTCCACCTCTTGGTTGTCTAATTCTTCCCCACCAACCTCTTCTGGCTCTTCCTCACTAACCTTTTCAAGCTCTTCCCCATCACTCAAGTCATATTTTGGAGGTTGTGTGAAGTCTATATCAACATCCATTCCAAATCCAATGGGAGAAGGTTCATCAAGATCATTGAAGGATTTGACCAATGTGGACAAAAATCATCAATGATAGAATCCACTTCTTGATTAATTTTCCCCAATTTTCTATTTATCTCTTCTGATTCAATTGTTTCACCTTCTTTCTCTTGTTGCAATTCATGCCTTAGCCCCACTTCTTTTACTTGAAACTCCGTGTTCTCCTCCTCACTAGATTCTTTAGTTGATCCCCCACATTCTTCAAGAAAAGTGCTTTGATTGCATGAGCATAGTAGGATTAAGCGGTTCACCGCTTCAGCTATGGTAGCCATGAATTGCCCTTGCCTCTTGAAGAATATTTCTTGCTCTTAGAAAAAAGCTTGAAGCTTTTGTTGTTCTTGGATCAAGGGTTGGATAACTTCACATTTTAGATGAAAAAGAAGGTTCATTGTTTGGGAGAAAGATTGTATAATCGGAAGGTGGTTTATATTAGTGAGTATATTGAGGTGGTGTATAAGGAGGTGATGGTTCATATGGTTGGTGACAAGGTGGATAAGCATTCAGATTCTATAGAGGTGGATGGTATGGTGCTTGAAGTTTTAGTGGTTGAGGGTTGGGTAGAGGGTATGGTTCATATCTTTGGGTTTGGTATGCAGATTGGGGAGGGTTTGGCTCATTGTGACATGGAGGGAGTTGCTCCTTTCTCAACTAGTTTTTCCATCCCATAATGCAATCCGAAGTTGAAGTTATCATTCCCTACAATATAAGCACAACCATACTCCAAGCAAAGAGGGTGATAACTCATAGAGAAAATAAAAATAAAAGACATCAATAAACAAGAGAAACAAAATCCTAATTACTAACAAAATCAAGCAAACAAGCAAAAAGCAAGCTATTTACACTATTCACATTCACAACAACAAAAAATGTGACACCAATTATATAGTACCCGACAACGATGCCAAAAGCTTGATGAGGGAATTTATGCCAGTCTAGAATTTCTCAATAGAAAATAATTGTTTCGTTGCAAACATAGTCCAAACCGGTAATTGATCTTCACATCAAAGTTTAATTTTTTTAATGTGAAAACGGGGCCACTGGCCCAAACAAAATAAAAACTAAACAAAAGAGAGTCTTGAAAAGGTTATCCCTCTTTTATCTGGGTCTAGTTGCAGGAAAATAAAAGCAGGAGCTTGCTCACAAAGATGGAGGCCATGGGGGGTTTCATGTGCGTACTTAGCCAGAGCGTCCGCCGAAAAGTTTGCTTCTCTAAAAATATGTCTCATTCAAAAATACCCAGGTCTAGCTAGCAAAGCCCTAATTGCACGGATAATGAAAGTGGATGAATGCCATTGAACAGGGTGATCATGGAGGAGTCAGAGAGTGCACATCGAGTCGGTTTCAATAATCAAGCTCTGGATGTTAAGCTTCAGGCCAATGTAGATGCCCCAAAACTCCGCTTTAGTTATGGGGTCTTTCCAATGTTCATCCAAAATCCAACTACAAAACGCCTGTGGCGATCTCGAATTAATCCTCCACAAGTTCCAGTCATGGAAGTTGATAAGAAGGAGCCATCCATGTTGAGCTTATAGCCTCCTTCCTCCAGCAGTTCCCAACCGATGTGCTGTATCCTAGTGTAGGTGAGAATTTTCTTACTGGTCTCGGTTAATGAATTCACCCCCTTCATATCTTTTAGCAAGATTCTGCGCTAAGTAAGAAACACTATTACCAGGGATGTTTTCTTGATTAAAAATCAATTCATTTCTATTTCTCCATGCTGCATTGCACACGGTGATGAAGTATATGGGCCAAGAGGTCCCATTATATTTATGATTCACCAAGCTTAAATTCTCCTCCATCCAGCTGTGAAGATCTTGATTGATGAAGTTTCTTTGCAAGGTGTTGTCGACGCTGCTTACCCAGGCATTCCAGATGTAAGGACAATTCCTTAGCACATGGAGAAGCGTTTCATCCTGACCAGGACATCTGGGACAGCTTGCATCACTGGTAAGTCCCCTTATCTGTCTTTTAGAATTAGTGAGTAGAGCTTTATGCATAATGAGACAAACAAAGATTTTAAGGCTCTGAAAAATTTTTTGCTTCCAAATATTTTTGGTATAGTTACCTGTATCCTTATTACTCTCATAGAACTCTTCATAGGTTAATTTAATAGAGAATTCTCCGTCTGGTTCTAAAAGCCAGGCTATACTATCTGGCCCAAGGTTCATCTGGAGGGATTTCATGAAATGAATGACATCCAAAATGTCCTCAAGAAGGACTCGGTGGAGATTTTCCCACCTCCAATTACCATTCTGGTCGGCAAACCTATGAAATTTCTCTTTAAGATCACCTATCTCAAGATTCTCAAAAGCAAATGACTTTAGTGATTCAATTCTTGGAACCCAATGGTCCTCCCAAAAGCGAACTGTTTCTTTGTCACCTAACCTCCTGACGATGCTGGTCTTGAACTAGTTCCACACCTTGACTATACCCTTCCAAGCATTAGAATAATTAGGCTTTTGTTGTACTTTAGGAAGAGCATCACCACCGCACCCATATTTTGATTTCATCACCTTAACCCAAAGGAAATTAGTCTTAGTAACTAAGTTCCAAGCTATCTTCATGAGGAACAAGTTGTTGGATTCTTGAGCTTTTCGAATACCAAGCCCTCCTCGATGCTTGGATCTGCACACTGTATCCCAATTAATAAGATAAATTTTTCTCTCACTCTCACTTGATCCCTAAAGAAAGTATCTAGAAGCTTTGTCAATCTGATTGCATACTTCTCTAGGAATCTTCATAGTTTGCATAACGTAGGTTGAAATGGTGGAGAGGACGGATTGAACAATGGTACATCTTCTGGCAAGGGAAAGAGTTTTCCTGTTCCAGGAGTTGAGCTTTTGGTGCATCTTGTCCAGAATAAATTAAAAATGTTGCTTGTTGCATCTTTAATGAATGAGAGGTACACCTAAATATTTTTTCAAATTGTTGGTTAAGTTAATACCTAGGTGCAAGCTTAGATCTTGTCTGACAGTGTGGTTGACGTTCTTGGCGAAGAAAACGCAAGACTTCTGAAAATTAACTTTTTGTCCCAAACTTTTACAAAAAATTCTGAGGGCTTCCTTGATGACACAGACCTGCTCATTATTAGCTTGAGCAAAAAGAACCAAATCATTTGCAAAGCAAAAGTGAAAAATCTTAGATCCTCCTCTAGAGAGGATAATAGGCTTTCACTTCTTATTATTCACAAGAGAAGTAATAAGGTGAGATAATCTTTCAATACATAAAACAAAAAGATAAGGGAGCGGGGGTCTCCTTGTCTAACGCCTCTGGTAGGGTAAAAATCTTCTGAGTGTGAGCCATTCCAGAGGACATTCATAGCTGGTGTGAAAATGCAGTGATGGATCACTTTAATCAGGTTCTCTGGGATGTTGCAATCCTTAAGGGTTTCCATGACAAAATCCCAGCTCAATCTATCATAAGCTTTCTCAAGATCAATTTTTATTGCCATTAATCCTGTCCCTGAATTTCTAGTTCTCACGGTGTGGATAACTTCTTGAGCAACAAGGATGTTATCCGCACTCACTCTTCCTGTAACAAAACTAGCTTGATTATCCGTAATAAGAGAAGACATGTGTGGTTTAAATATCTCGGCAATAATCTTAGTGATAATTTTGTAGCACACATTACAAAGACTTATAGGTCTAAACTGCGCAAACCAATAAAAATCGAGAGTATTTAAATCTTGGGTCGTCTCCCTAGGAATTGCAATTAAGTGCTCAATTATTAGGTATGAGAAAATGGAGGTTATGATAACAATTGACAAGAAATGCAAATGACAAGAAAGTAAAAGAAGCATGCAAGGTATTAAATGAAAAGCAAGTAAAGTAATAAAAATGAAACTCAAATGGCAAAAAGGAACTCTTGGCAAAGGTTGAGATTTAAGGTTTCTTATCCTAGTCATTGACCATAATTTTGTGAAGAATTAATCTCATTTCGTCAACCCTTCATCTAGGATAAGTCAAATAGGCATAATAGATCTCAATCCATAAATCCTAGCCAACTAACTAGTTAACTTAGTGAAAGACTAGCGTTAATGAAACCAAACCAACTAACAATCCTAGTCATAATCAAGAATGGACATCAATGACTCAAGGTCATCTAAGTCCTCAATTCCAAGCCAAGAGTGTGAAAAACTACACTAAAACTTACCCAAGCATTTTATCAAACACTTGGTGTGCAAAAAAGGAAAAATAATATAAATTACAATAATAATAAATTCTATAACTACCAATTACAAAAAAAATGATAATAACAACTCAAGTAAGCATCAAAGAAACTTAAAACATCAAAATTGCATTAAAAGGAATCAAAATTGACAAGTGTTCATAAACTAAAAGTGCCAAAATTGAGAAAATAACAAAAGAAACTAAGAGGATCAAGACAAAATAACATGAAAATATAAATAAAACTACACTAAAACAATAATCAACGACTAAAATTAAAGAGAAACTAAACTAAGAATCCTAAATTCTAGAGAGAAGAGAGAGCTTCTCTCCCTATAATATAACCTAAAACATGTTACTAATCTAAACCTAATTGCTCCCTCCCCCCCTCTTCATCCTTCTTGAATTTGGCTTCAAATAACTTCATAAATGAGTTGGATTGGGCTTGGAAAGCCCCAAAATCGCGACCCACGTGTTGCATTAAATGAGCTCATGTGATTGCGCTCGTGCGTACACACGACTGTCTGCATGGTCGCACATAATTACAACCGTGCATACGCATGATTGCACGAACTTCAAAACGTGCGTAAGCACGCATCACTATGCGTACGCACAACCTTGAAGAGCTCCAAACTCCATTTCTTCATGAATTTTTCACTTTTGCATGCTTTTTCCTCACTTCTTCAATTCATACTTATCTTATAAGCCTGAAATCACTTAACAAATACATCAAGGCATCAAATGGAATTAAAGTGAATAAAATTTAAAAATTTTAGGGTCTAAAAAATATATTTTTATTTTTAAGCACAAATTAAAAAAAATTCATAAAATTATACTATTTCAATGAATAAATATAGAATAAATTGATCAAATTCACCTAAACCTTCCTTCCCTCAATAGCATAAATATGAAAAAACTACAGGACATCATAACCTCAGCCTTTTCTCAGAACACAAAAGATCCAATCCACACAAACAAACCACTTCTAAACAAATGGCAAACCTAGGACTAGAACCAATTGAAGACAAAACAATCACTCTAACCATAACCCCAGCGCGCAGGTTACAATCCAAACTATTTTATTGTCTTGGAAAAGTTTTATTTGAGAAAGCAATCAGATTCAAGGTCAATAAAAATGCAAAGGTGGCTTCAAGGAATATATAAAATATATAAGATAATATTGTGCAAAATATAAAATATCTTTCGTTGTGTATAAAAAATATATAATTTTATTTTTTGGCCAATAATTGACCAACAAAAATATTTGTATACTAAAGTTTATTATCCAAATACTAATAATATAAAAGTAAAGTGTTAGCCTGGAATAGCTATGATGTTTTTAAAATATTGTGAAAATTAAACTGACGTTCTTTTATTGTTAAACAACACTTTTTAAAAAGTATTACTTAAAAAAATATTACCAAATTATAGAAAAATATATTTTAATTTTAACAATAGTTACATAATTAATGTAACTACATTATTTTAATTTTTAATAATATTTGTATAATTTCCAACTATTGTAATATAACAATACTAAAACACTTTTATAATTATTTTTCTTAGCACTTGATGTTTCAGGTGTATTTTAAATAATTTACTCCGAATTAAAAGTACAAAAATATTATATTATTATATATGTGCATCTTTTAATTTTAATATTAAAAAATAATTCATAAAAATTTAAAACAAAAATAAAAAATTATATTTCGTTGTGTATAAAAAATATATAAAATATATACATAAACATTGTGCAAAATTTAAAAAAATAAAATAAAATAAATTATCAAAAATATATTCGAATTATTTTATTACTGACAAAAATAATCTCAAATTTTATTATCAATAAAAATATTTTTAAATTATTAAAAAACATAACAAAATGAACTCTCTTAAACGAGACATTTTTTTTTTGAAAGAAAAAGCTCAACACATACGTAGAGCAACAGCAACAGATACAAAACAAGTCATAATAATTTCACAACTCCTATGTCATCCATTGCCATCAACAATATAAGTTATTTATAACACCATTCTCTGGCATATGAAAAAGATTGATTCACGCGGTCTCTAATTCCTATTGCCTTGTTGTGAAAAATGACATCATTTCTACGTAACTATATAGTTCATATCACTGAGAAGAAGCTAACTAGCCAATACCTGCGTATCTCCTTTCTCATTGGGACAGTTCTCGAGCTCTCGAATTGCTGTTTCACAGTACTGGGCATAAGCCATTCTTGTCCAAACGCCGATATCCAAGCACACCATACCTGCCAAGAGTAGTGCTCACATGTACTAAACAGATATTCTATATTTTCATCATCCTTCTTACATAGCATGCACATAGTATCATGCTGTTGCAGTGCACCCAGTCGACTAAATCGATCATTTGTATTGACTCGGCCTACCAAAACAAACCAGGAAAACAGCTCCACTCGTGACGGAACTAAACCTTTTCAAATGTCTTTTGTGAACCTGTAGCTTAGGATCTTCTCATCCATATTCTCTTCCTGCAAAACCTGCACAAATGAGTTAGTTGAATAAACTCCTTCCTTATGAAACCTCCATACCATTCTATCTTGCACATCTGCTATCAGTCTAATAGATTGCAGGATAAGTAGCAACTGGTCCAGTACATCTGTCTTCCATTGTCGGAATTCTCTTCTCCATTAGAAGTGCCACACCCACTCTATCCCATCCCAAAATCCACAATTCTCAATAACTGATCCTTTAAACGAGACATTTGGCAAACAAAGTTTTTTAAATGACAAGATTCTGAAATTAACAAATAAATCACGTTATGTTTTTCTGTTAACAGGCTTTTAAATTACTTGATGATATTTTCAAGGCTTATGCTACGTATATACCAAAATCAGTCATTAAAGTAAGTTATTAGTATAAAATATATGTTAAAATATAAATATATATTAAAAATAAATTAAATCACACATATATTTATACATAAATATATTAATAACTGATTTTAGTGATTGATTTTAATGTAAAAATAGTACTTTTGTATTTTCATTGTTATATTTACCCCGTATAGTGTACCAATAGCATAGATAGAGAAACGAGAACCACAGAAAGCGGATAAGAGTTATCCGCCGTACTAATGGAGAAGAGTCACAAACGCCCCCACACTCAGTAACATCGATCACCACTTCATCAGCATTTTCCATTAGACGAGACTTGATTTCGAAACCAAAATAGTTCAAAACCTTGATTTCAAGCATTCGAAATAAACCAGTGCCCCTTTTTATTAGTTTGGAATTCAAATGAAAGTAAAGCATGGCGTTGCAATGCAGCTTTATTAGTAACACATTGAACCGTTTTCGCACAACACACTGTTGTTCACAACAGCAACAACGAGAAGAAGAACAAGGAAGTTCCTTGTTGGGGTCTTCTTCTTCTTCTTCGTCGCCAGCTGAGCAGTTTGCACCTTTGGCCAATAGATTTCAGCGCCGGCTTCTTGTCGGCGTGGGCTCAGCTTCACTTGTAGCTGTGGGTGCCAACTTCGCCGGAATCACGAGCTTTCTGCTAGGTTTATCGCCGGAAAATGGCCGAAATCTGAAGCTTGACGTGCTTTATCCCGTTGGAGGTTACAGCCGTTGCCTTGACACAAGGGAAGGATTTGGTATGACTATTTTAAACCGGTTATTAATCAAAATGGTTCTTCTTTCAAAAACTAAGTATATGTTAATTTAATACTTTAGGTTATATTAGAATCCAGATGAGATGACTTTAATTCAACGTTAAAAGTTAGTTTAGGAGTGAGCAATGTCTCACATTTTAAGTAGTGTTTATTCGAAGAGACTGGAATTGAATATGGGCGCACAAATTGAATATTGTGTTTGCTAAAAAACAATTTTAGTATTAGAGATACAGAATTAAGGGCTAAAATTTTAAAATATTTATTTTTAAAAATATCATCATTTAACTTTTAAATTTTTATTATATTTCTTTCATCATTCTCTTGACTCTAACTTTCTATTCTACTCTTATTTCCTCACTTTATGAGGACACTTTCTTTCCTCAAATAAGATACTAATGTATATTTCAGTTATACGCTTCTTAATTTCAGTTATACGCTTTTTAATTTGAATATGGAAACAAAGGAAGTGTTTGGACTCATATATAAAAAGGAGGGATGCTTCACTTTATTGTGGGATCAAAGAAAGCAGAATTTGAACTCTGCGAGTTGTGTCCCTCAAAATATAAAAAAAAAAAAAATTGCAAATCGAATCATGCGATTTGTGAAGCAAAATTTCGAAAGAATTCACATGGTCCGAGTTGTGTACTCCGAGTTTTTTCAATTTTTTTAACACAAATCGGAGCCTCCCATTTGTGTACTCTTAATTTTTTTTAACTTTTTAAACACAAATCAGATGGTCTGATTTGTGGACTCCCACAATTTTAAAAAACATAAAAAATTACCATGTTAAAGTATATCACTCATTTTGCTTCCATATCAAAATTTTTTAGCCTTCAGTTATATCTATTTCGTACCAAACACCCTTCAAAAATTTAATTTAATATTTATCTCTTTGTTGTGGATCTGTCTCCTCTAAAATTATATTGTCATTTTAGAAAAAAAAATATCATTAATCAACATTAAATTAAAATATTGGGACTCAGATAATAAATGTTATAAATTCATAAGTGATTAAAATATTACTTTATCACCTTTTTAACATTATCACTTTAGAAATTTTTTTTTCCTTCATCTTTATTTTTTTATTTCTGTCTATCAATTTCAGTCTCTCTCTTAAATACTATTTTACAGATTCTCTAAAATCTTATTCTTAAAATATGTAAAAATTTTAATACAACTTCTTTATATCTTTTATAGAAAAATACACATAAATATTTATATTTTTAACACATTTCATCACGTAAGAATTTTTTTAAATATACGTGATTTTTGCATTATTTTTTTATTTATTTTATACTATTTTTTAATTTTCAAAATTTTCTAAGATAAAAGTTCTAATCCGATTTAGAGAATTAAGATTAGGTGGACTAACTAATTATAAAAGATACAACTTTTTTTATTTACCAATTTTAGGAGGCATTCGAATTTTGAAGTACCAAACTGACGTATGTGATTTTGTTGGACTTTTTCGATTTTCGACCATTTAATCCCTATATCAATTCAATTAAAAATCGCTACTTTGAATGATAGGTAATTAGCTTTATTTAAACTATTTGAACTTAATTACCATTTTGTCCTGGGTATATATTATATTATAAGATTTAAGTATTTTTATTTAATGAATATAAAATAAATATATTAAAAATTTAAATTTTTTATATTTTTAATAAAAAAAATTTTATTTTTTAATCTTAAAACACATAATAAATAAATCCTATATTGTATTAGGTTCGGTTGCTTCTACTGAACATTGAAGTCTTACCATCATCAGTTTTTTCACTGAAAGTCTTTGCTATCATCATTATTGCCAGCAAAAGTAGTTAGAAATTTTCACAGAAGAAACCGATAATGATTAGATTAAATACAATTAGCATAGCCTATTTGTTCTTTGAGATCGGTTACATTAACAATATTATCCGATACAAATTGTGTATGAATGAGTAGGTTATTATAGTTATTATCATTTATTCTTATTATGATGATATGGTATTGTATGTTAGAGTATAATTAGGATTACTTAGATTAATTAATATTATTTAATATATTTAAATATTTATTATAGGATATTATATTTTTATTATTTTATTTTTTTTAACATTGAATAAACATAAATATTTTTTTTATTGTTCTCTTTTATCCCTTTCTAACATGATATCACCTCTTTGAAAATGATAAGTTATTTTTCTTCCGATGAAATTATCGGATTTTTTTACACTTTTTCTCTATACCATTTTTCTTTGTTTTTGGTCACTCTTATTATGCCTTTCACCTCACCGATTATCCTATCTTTTTCATCTTATATCATTTCGAGTCTAATGAGTCAAACACCACTGTCATCCATTGCTTATCTATTCTCAAGATAAATCATATATTTTTTGTCATTTTCTGGTAGTTCTTTATCCGCAGACATTTTACCATCTCTTTGTAGTATGCCACTTTTTCGGTAATTTTTGGGTAGTTCGCCATCTTTTTTACAGTTTGTCATCTTTTTCGCAGTTTGCCCCTCTTGCGGCAGCTTTGTCTGCGTTTTTCTTCCGATAGTTCTATTTGCGTTCCTTTTCGACAGTTCCGTCTGCTTCTTTCTGTGTTTTCTTCAGGCAATTCCGTCTGCATCCGTTCTATCAGTTTATGTTTTTTTTTTCTATCAGTTTAGAGCATAATTAGGATAAATTAGATCAATTAGCATTATTTAACATATCTAAATATTTATTATAGGATATTACGTCTTTATTATTTTGATTCTCTTAGAATCTACATATATCTTTTTATATTATATAATTTCATATAACCTTAAATATAGATAAACCTTTTCTTTACTGCTCTCTTTTACCCCTTTTTAACATTGTATTATTGTATATGAATTTGAATGAGCAGAATTTATATACCCAGCAAATTGGGTTGGAGACCAGACTGTGCTGTACCGTGCCGCTAAGAAAAGAGAACTTGAACTGTCACTGGATCCACCAGCATTAAATGCTACTCCAAAACGTTCCAACTTCAGTGAACCGGTTGTTGCATTTGGTCCCCCAGGTTCCACTGGAGAACTCAATGTCAGTGTTATTGTTTCCCCGGTTGCCCAAGATTTCTCGTAAGTCTCGCTACTCAATACTCAATAACTGCACAAAATTTGTATTTGGTTTAATTGGCTTTAATATTTAAAATAATTTTAGCAATTTTTCTGGTATTCTTCCAAAACTAAACCAGACTTGGGTATACTTAAAAGCAGTTGCAGTGACTTGTCCTTTTTATTTTTAAAACAGTTCATTTTGTGATATGAGAAGACAGTCGAAAGAACTAGGAATTCATGATGCAATAAGTAGTAAACTAACTCGCTTCAAACTTCAAATTATCACATATCACAGATGTGACTTCACTTACTTTAGCAACCGACCAGCCAACTAAAAGAGCTAATTATTCATTAATGAAAGGACGGACTTTTCCACACTAGCTTTCGTAGCGGCAAGTGGAGGGTCTAAATCGCGTATAAAAACAAAATTGAAATTATACTTGGTTTACAAATCATCTTTTCTCTAATAATTTCATAAACTATTATATTTCTAATGTTTCTTTTGACAAGAATTGAAGCATTTGGAGGGCCAGAGGAGGTTGGTGAAGCCGTGGTTAGGACCATAACAGGATCAGGGCAGCGCCCAGAAGTGAAGGGCACATTGATAAGATCAAGTTTGAGAGAGGATTCCCTCAGAAATGCAAAATATTATGAAATCGAGTTCAGAGTGGAGAGTCCTTCGTTCCGGCGACACAATGTTGCAGTCTGCTGCGCTCGCCATGGCAAGCTGTTTACTTTGAATGCTCAGGCACCTGAATCAGCCTGGCCAAGAGTGAAGTCAGATTTCTATAGAATTGTCGATTCATTCAGCCTCACAGCATAAAGTCCAACATTTTTTCTCCTTCATGGAAATATACCTTGATATTTGATAGTGTAAACTATATTTTTTGTCGGTAACATTAGTTATTTTCTTCAAAAAGTATCCTTAATGCTTAATTTCTTCCAAATTTATCCGAAATTTGTGTCAAAATTATTCCTAAACATTAACTTCATCTAAAATATTAGGGACAAAATTGAAAAGAATAATTTTAACACAAATAAACAAAGGAAAAGGGTTAAGAGTAAAGTGATCCCCATTCTTTCTTCAAAACCAAAAACAGACACTCCCTAAAAGTTCAATTATAGTTTCAATTTGTGAGGTGCTTGTATTGTATCCAGTTATTTCTGGACTCAACTACATCAGTATAGGATTAGAAACAAGTTTGTACACGTTACATGTTTCTTTTAAAATACAGATTAACAATGATTGTGTCTCTAATGTCTCTCTAACTCTATTATACACATCAAGTGATGACCTAGATATTTGATCAAAACTACACTGAAAATTACCAACCAACATAATACAACTACTGTACATAACTGCTTTCCTGATTCAAGGACTGGATTGCATGTGGCACGTGGGAGTTCAAGCACAAGTAATCTGCCGTTGCTTAACCATCTTCTCGTAATTCTCAGATACCATTGCAGTCAAATTAGGGTCTCCATATCCGATCTCTGCACCAAGCCTGTGGTAGAAACATGCAAGACATTTCAATATTATGATTATCAAAGAAAATATGGATATATGGTCTGGTGACTATTTTTTCACAATGAATCAGCCAATATGGAAAAAGACATAATTTCCGTCAAGTTGATCTCACAAGGAACCTAACAGAGGATAAAGATATCAGCAGGCATAGAGAATTTTATTTTCTATTTGAATAAGACCCCAAATTAATCTTCAAATGAGTTGTGAAACACCAATTTGGTTCTTGGAAGATTTGTGATATGAATTTAACCCTTCAAATAATTGTTGGAAATCAACTTGGTCCCTCAATAGATTTGTGTTATCAAGTTAGTCATTTGAAAGATAAACATTATTTCAAGTCCAAACATTTTCTATTGGTATTTTTTATATGAATTTTAATCTTTCAAGAATCAAATTGGTGTCAGGCTCCTTCAATGACCAAATTCATATCTTACAACTCTTTCGAAGCTCAATTTGAGGTTTTACTCTCTCTATTTCAAACATAGGATTAGAATGTTACGAGAGGAAATAAAATAAAAGGGGGAGACAGTAGAGATAATGAGCAAAAGAACTAATGCAATAACAAAGACAAGTATGAAGTTTGCATACTTTGGATCAAGTACAAGTTTCTGAACCTCTTTGATAGATGAACTTGCAGCATAAAGAGAGATCTTCCCAACCTGCATAGATGTCCAAGAGTATTTCAAGACTAATAAACACAAGTCAACAATGAATCACAAGCATTTTAAAGAAAACATAGGATAGGAACGAACAAAAATGAGCTTAATTAAATGTAAATCTTCTCTTCTGACCTCCAATACTTGAGGTTTTGCTTCATGTTCATTAGGTAGACTGCGGACTTCCTCTGCCAGTCTAACAGCCTCTCCCAAGCTCTCGGGAGATAAGAAATCAAGCCCCAACTGAACAGTGGACTGAAATTTTCATAATACAGAGATAATCACATACACTATTGTGAGAGAGGAATCCATGTCATTGAACAAAAGGAGTTTCATTTTAATTCATCAAATAAAATATTCAGTTATTATCTTGCACAGATATATGAGTATGAGTATCCAATAAGATACGAAATATACTAATGATCTTTCTAGAGGACCTTTCCTCTGGGATGAAAGATTGGAAAGCTTTTTTGAGGTAGGCAATGGCTCCCATGCCAACATTTGGTACAAGCATTGGATAAGAAACTCCTCTTTTAAAGTAGCCTTTTCATGTTATCCTCTTAAGAATACCTCAGTCCCCAGAATTTTTTTTTTTTTGAAGTTCTTTTCATGTCTATATCTATGGACTTTTAACTTTTTCAGAAATTTTATGATAGAGTCTTCAGATTGAGTAATCCGTTTAGGTCTTCTTGATTCTATCACTCAGTCTCTTTGTCAAAAGTCTGAGTATCTTGAATCCTCTAGAGTCTTTGGTTATAAATATTACATTCATTTCACATCCTATTCTCTAAATATAAGCTTCTTTTCACATTGATAAATCCATTTGAAGTTTGAAGCTTCCTCAAAGGCAAATCCATTATTTGAACAGAGCATGATAGAATTAACATCAACGAGATTAAGTTGTAGGTTTGAGGACCATAGAACGCTATCTCCCCGGGTATGTGCCACATGTATAGTGAATCTGCTCATATCAACTACAGATATATTTTTGCATTACTATATGGTTAACTTTTCATCAACCACTCTGTTTGGTATCTTTGGTGACTATTGGGTATGTTCAAGAACTTTAAATTTGTTCGCAATGACTTGTTTTGTTGGCCCTGAAGGAGAAAGGAAGCCACATCTTCTCAGTAGTGTGCTGCTGTTTGGTTTATTTGGCCGAAACATATCTAGTAACTTCATCGGTAGACATTTGGACAAGCATATGTTTGGCTTATTGATGCAAGGCATCTGATCTTTCTAGAGGGGCTTCTCTTATAGGTATGCTAAGAAATGGAACAATTTGCTCTTTCGATATCTTCTTTTGTATATTATTATTATGAATCTCTTGTCGTCTATTCTTTTTTTAATTATTCCTCTTATAGATAAAATTCCTTCTTTTCTAAAAGATAGCATTTAAACCTGATATTAATAATGGTAGACTCTTAATCACATGAAAATTTACCCTTTCAATCCGTTTAACCAACACTTATCACACTATCAAGGTTGTCAACTAAAATAGATGAAGTCACAAGGAAAAATGAACTCACCTGAACATTTCTTGCCTGGAAAGGGCAACCAGCAGGAACAAAGATAGCTTCCCCCAAATTCTGTTCAAATGACCAGGGCTCCACTCCTATGCAGAAGATGGTAATCATATTTTAAAACAGGAACATCAGAGCTTTATCCTACTAGATTGGGTCAGCTAAAGAATCACAGTTAAAAACAAGACAAAGAAAATTCGCGATAAGCCGATAAAGTAGTCTATCAACAGTTTAATTTAGAGCATTGGTACCAAGTTTTCCATGATTAATAGTATGCATGGAAAAATAAACATGAATCCCTTCAATTAAGTCTTGAACAGTGTCCACATCTCATTGTTCAGCCAATTTAGGTGTAGGTGTAAGTGGACTAAATGGAAAAGGAAAAGATGGAATAGGAAAGAGTAGCATTCCCCGTGTTTAGACTTTAGATGATTAACGAAGGAAGCAAACGCAAAGCTTAAAGGTTGCAAGTAATTTTTTTTAAAAAAAAAAAAACTATTTTTTAAGAGAACTAAGAAATCCTTCTAATTGGTATGCCCAGAGATTCTCCTAACTTGAAAATGTTGCTCGCATCTACCTCAAGGATCCAATATTCTTCTCCCTCAAATGAGAGAAAGGAGGGGGAAGACTATTCAATAGTTTTGTTTTAAATAAAAATAGGATGGAGTATAAATTCTTACCAAATTCTTCCTTCAGCTTTCTTTTTTGGTGTCTGTCAAGAAAAATAGCTCCATCATAAAGAGGCCATGTAACCTTGCAATGAAAGCGTACCATCAGCAATATAAAATTGAAGCAGTAGATGGAGGCACAGCTGGAAAGGATTTTTCATTTCTTTTTTAATAATAATAATAATTAATTAATTAAAAAAAAAATTGGACTTACATATTCATTTAATATATCATCTGGCTTTCCAAACTCATTCCGATGTGTTTTCAAATATTCATTCAACTTTGGAACATCCTGCCGACGAAAGACATCCCAAAGAACTCCAGGATGCATTTGCTCAGAGAAATTTCCGTTTTGTTTGAATGGAAGTTCATGATTGACCATATTCCCATCAGAACTAGAATGATTTTCAAACCCTTGATCCAGTGACTTACTCTGGTTTGGATCCAAATCCAGCCCATTATTTTCTGTACCAAATGCCGAGTTAGGTGAACTCCTGCTAGAACACATTTGATTATCTCCACGTGATTCCTTCACCTCTAACTCCTTGTATTCTTTTTGGATCATTTCAATTTTAGTTCTCTGCCAGTCCTTCAACATTACTTCACTTGTATGGACCAAAAGGTACACCTGTGGAAAGTTGGTGAGTTTATTACGACTACCTTTATTCATGAACCCACTTCTTTCCTTTTTTTTTAAAAAAAAAAATCTTTGTTAAGGTTAGAGGACCTCTTTCCTTTTGCATCATTTTACTCCAGACAGTAAAAGAGCAGAGAGAGTACTAAGCAGAATTTAGGTAAACAAGACACATCACACATGCTAAGTCTTTTCACTTGAAACAGCATAGCAAATTATAAACTGACACGTAGCACCTAATATCAACAACTTATAAATATAATGAAAAAATAACACATGATAGATACCTAAGGAAGACAAACTAATATGAAGCATCAAATTTTGTGTATATATATAATTAGAAATCCTTTCAGTCAAGAAGCCTGAGTATCATAATATTATTGCAATACATACAAGACAAAACAACCATTTCTCAATTGTGGGTTAATAGGATAGAGTACCATGTCCCGCATATTGAAGTGGAGATTGGTCACTGAATCACCTCTACCAAGTTCATGATTGATTCCATAAGATATATAAATCTTGGGTCCTACATCATTCTGCAAGGAGTAATGAGGCAATTTAGCTGCAACATTAAGAAGGCCCCACTTGGAGTGAATATACTGAAGTAAAGGCAGTTTGCCGATAAATTCTGGTCTTTGGTACAAGAGAAACTCTTCAGATGCACTAGGTGAAGGCCAATCCTTCAACTTCAATAACTGTGGCCAACCATTTTCATGAGTACGCCCCTCAGTGTAACCAGTCATGAAGTAACTAAGCTCAATATCAATCTGCCAGTATAAAATTGAAAGGAAAAAGAAGTGCAGCCGGAAAGTGAATAATTAGATAAAGATGTCTAATCCATGAACACACTGCAGTAAAAAATTGCAATCTGAATTGACAAAAAGAAGTGCTATAGATGCGTACCTCAGACCCATCTAAGCAATCTATGGCCCTAACCACTCTGTTTTCATCTTTCATTTTCTCATCTGTTGTCTCTAGAATCCCTCTCCAGATGACCAGCGGATCCCAGCTAGAAGAGGATGATCTATCAAACACTTGCTTAACAATAATGGGTTTACCGGTTTTCCAGTGCTTTCTAAAATTTCCAATCCCATCTTTCATGAGATCTTCAGATGCAGGACAATAAAGATAGTTATCATCACTAGTCTCTCTATGGGAACATTTGCGCAATCTGAGAGCATTCAACTGAGTTTCTGGTAGATCATCAGCATTATTAATCTTACAGCCACCAACCATTTCTTCTACATTTTTCACCAACTTTGCAACCCAATTCCTCTTGAAAATCCTGCTCAAATTTAACGACGAATAACCACAGCCACCATATTCCTTAGGGGGGCATGGAATATTTCCATTATCATTGGATCTCCAATGAGGAAACTTACTTAATATGTTTTGGTCATAAGCTTTCGCTAATTCTGTTTGTGGTTCTTTGTTGTAATCTGAAGTTGCTTCTCGAAGATCATGACAACAATTAAGGCACAAGTCATATGAGCAAATTGGACAGCGCCGATGATAATCAGTGATGGGTATCCTACATAAATTGCTGCAAGAAAACAAAATCAAGAAAAATATTGACCCTATGAAAAGGAAGCATGCATAAACATGATGCTTATACACAAAAATTGAATCTATCAAGTCTAAAAGAAATTTACCAGCACATCTGTTCATCTGCTCCCAATTTTATCCGGGGAAGATCTATGTCCACACCTGAGGGAAAAACCATTAGTTCAACATTGTCACCTATTTGTTCATCAGAAAGGGCAAACAATATATGCTACTTGCAGTGCAAGGCAACTTCTTACCACGTAACTTCTTTTCGAGCTCAACTTCAAAACACTGTTCTTGGTGGATCTGTTTTACTACAGGAAGCACTGCTGACAACAGCGAGTGGAGATACTGTAACTTATCTAGAACAGGTATCTCCCGTATCCGAACCTTAATTACACAACAGAAAAAAAAAGGGGGAACAAAGGGAAACTTAACCAACTGGAGAAGGAATTACAACACTAAACATAGAATATTCATGCTTCATCAAACATTAACTACCAAATACCTTTATTGAATTATCACTACGTACACAAACTCTACAGTTACAAATACCACGGCACGCAGGACACATCCTCTGAATTTCATCCAGCGAAATGTCTGAGTACCTAATATCAAGCAAACCATAACATTCACCACCCAATTACACAAGGAAAAACAACAACCAAAATTGACACACAATTAAGATTCCATGCTCGTTACCCACCAAGTTGATATACAGCTATTACAGTATCCTCTTCGATCACACCGCTGGCACCAAGTAACCACCCTGTCTCTGTCATTCCTCCGGCACTGATGGCATGTCTGCCCGCCAGTGTCACCAGTCTCCTCCGAGGAGTCTGTGCTTGCATCCGAGTATTCCTGTCAAAACCACCCGATTCAACTCAAAGGACTCTACTGTCACAACTATAACTGCTATCAAAATTTGAATTCTGATCTAGTGGCCAGTGTCAGTGTAAAATAGACAAAAACCATTCATTTATAGGCCAACTGGAATATATAAATATATAATTGAATGTTTATACAAAATATTCTGAATTGACAGTGAACTAAAATTAAGTCCTTAAAACTCACAGTAGTGACATTAGTGGCCTCCAAGCTCCTCCTCTTCCTGGACGAGTCCCCACCAGAAGCCAGCTCAGGCGACTCGTGACCCGTCCAATTTTCCTCATAAAGAGGCACACCCTCCTCCTCCTCCACCTCTTCCTCACCCTCCTCCTCTTCTTCATAATCTTCCTCATCCTCCTCATCTGGCTTGGGCAGTGAGGATCGCCCCGACATGGCCCCCTTCTTGGGGACATACCTGAACTGATTCTTCCCCACCTTATCCAACAACCTGCTTCCGCCACCAGAACTATGCTCCCCACCACCGTGCTTCATGGCGGACAGAGGAATATCGAAATCGTCACTCTTGCTTTCAAGGTGTCCCTCGGAATCTCCAGACTTGCGCTTAGCCTTCTTGAGGTTAGCTCTCATGGCGGAATTGGCTGCCCTCTTCTTGGCCTGGATGTAGTGCTTCTCGCAGACGGTCTTGTCCGGCATCGACATGGCGGTGCACCGCCACTGCTTCCCATCGGAACGCTTGCACCGGAGGTCGTCGGGAATTCCCACATTGTCCTCGCCATTGTTGTTGTTGATGTTGTTCCCAGAGGATGATCGCGCTTGATCCATGAAGATGGGAAACCCCTCACCTCAATTTGGGGAAAACCCCCAAAAATTGAGTGAACAGTGAAAACCCTACTGTACCCCTAACCCTAATATCGATTATTTCGGATAGACAGTAGAAGGAGAAAGATGGAATTGGGAGTAGAGTGAGTTGGAAATTTGAAATATTTGCTAGCTGTTAGAGAGAGAGAGAGAGAGAGAGAGAGAGTGTAGTTACTTAGAGATTGGGGTTGTTGTTGCGGCGGTGACGACGTCGTTTGGTATGGTTGGAAGAACGCAGAAGCTTGTGTTTCGTAAGGTGGCTTTTTAATTTACAGAAGAGCAAGACCAGGGAAAGAGAGAGCGTGTAATGTTGTATGTGTGCTGTGTTGTATTAGGCTTGAGAAGGAAAGTTACTGAAGTTTGTCTCGTGTGCTTAGTTAGTAGTACTTACCCATTGCTAGCTTAGAAAATCACAGAACCAATTACATTTATTCTTCTGGTACATTAAACCATGTTCTTTCTTTCGTTTTCTGTTTTCTCCGGAGTTTTTCTTGCGTTCGTAATTCAATTCATTATCCGTTAATTAATTGTCTGATATCATATGCAAAAACCAAAAAGAATGTGTTTCAATTTCCAAAGGACGGTAACTATTGGCTTGGAAGTGAAGTGAGATTACTCTGTACAGGTGAGTTCAAAAAGAAGGAAGGGAGATCTTTTTTAAATTAAACAAAAAACTGTTGTACGCTTTTTTTCGTAGATAAAGAGTACTGTACTTTTAAATAAGAATTTAATTTTGAATAATAATTTTATATGTATATTTAATTATGTAGTATTATATTAATAAAAAAAATTATTTTTTATATTAATTACGTAAATAATTATCTAAAAAAATAAATGTAATTGCGTAATTTATAAAATATTTTACATTGTCAGTATATTAAATTTAAACTTAAGATATATAATTTATAATTAATAAAAACAAAACAAAAATTAACATACATTTAGAGGCTAATTTTTTTTATATTAATAAAAATTTGGTATGTAACATAGTTATTAAATTTATTGGATTTTAACATAATTTCGGACGTAATTTATCAAATTGTAGGAGTTATAATTTTTTTAATTTTTTTTTATAATATGTAAGGGATGTCTTGTATTTTTTATTATTAAAAAAGTAATATGTAAGGAGAAAAGTAGAATTTTTTTTAAAATAATTAATTTAAATATTTAATTTACTGATATATGTTATTTATAGTGTATTTATTCATTTTCATCTTTTTATAATACGTAGGGATGTCTTGTATTTTTAATTATTAAAAAAGCAATATATAGGGAGAAAAGTAAGATTTTTTTAAAATAATTAATTTAAATATTTAATTTACTGATATATGTTATTTGTAGTGTATTTATCCATTTTCATCTTTTTACTTATCTCATTTATACGGTAAATGAATTGAGATTAAGCATATTTTGTTTACAGTGTAAACAAGATAATATACGTTTTGTCATATATGTATCACGTTTACACACGTGTTATTGATACGTGTCTTATTTTATTTACACTATGCTCAATCTCAATTCATTTATAATGTAAATGAGATAAGAATGACACACGCTTATATAAGGAAGTCGTTTACAGCACCTTAAATGTCCCTTTTACTCTATCTTTCACTTCATTTCTCCCTCTTTTGACAGTTTTTCTTGATATTCTTAGAAATTATGGCGTACGCAGATGCACAAGATGATGATATCAACTGCCTGAATGCAACGTAACACATTGCGGGAGCGATCGACTTTTCAGGTTAGTGATGTTGTTTTCCTCTTTTAAATAAATAAGCACGTAGTTATAGTTAAGGTACTTTTATAGAATTAGTATTGTTATACATGACTAGAGTAGCTTATGTGTTGGTAGCATTGTTAAATTTGAAGAATCAACAACATATTATAGATGATGACTAAATATTACTATTGAGTTAAAAACCCAATTAGGAGTGTGATTAGTTTGGTAATTGTGCAAGTCTGGACTGATTTTAATTTTTTCACTTGATGACAAAAGAGAGAATAGTTAAAATATGCATTAATGAATGTGAATTGCAAGTTGAGATAATCACCAAAACATGCAATTCACATTCACCAATGCACATTTCAACTACTTCCCCTTTTGTCATCAAAGAAGAAAACTAAAATCAGTCCAGACCTGCAAAAGATGGATAAGATAATGATAGAATAGCAAAATAAGTAACATATGTCTAATTAGTTAGGTACAGCCATCCAAAAAGTAATAAAACAGTGTTTAAAATCCAAAAATCACATAAAAGTGGATAGTAACAAAAGTGAAGCTCTAGATTAAGAAAAGTGAATCTGAGCAACATGATCCTGAACCAGCTGCTGTAGACAATTCTGTAGGAGACAATCTCATTTTATATCCTGCAACTGGTGAAATTTTTGGAAGCTCCAATACCATTAAATTAAGCATGCCCGAATCTGTTCTTAAATCACCAAGACCCTATGAATGGAGATTTCTAAAGAACTATCCTCAAGAGTTCATTATTGGAATCCCTCACAAGGTGTCACCACAAGATCCACTTAAAGAAGGGCTTTGGAAGAAAATAATTTGACATTTCTTTCTTAAATAGAGCCTCAAAATGTTAAAGAAGTTCTTAGTGACCCCTCTTGGGTCAAAGCCATGGAAAAAGAGCTACAACGGTTTGAGAAAAACCAAGTTAAGACACTTGTTTCGAGTCCAATTAGAAAGAAAGTGACGGGTACTAAGTAGATTTCTAGGAACAAATTGGGTGAAGATGGAAGTATAGCAAAGAACAAAGTAAGATTGGTGGCTGAAGAACTGAAGATTGACGGTTTAGAATTCAGAATAAATTCTCGTTGCAAGTATAGTTTCTAAACCAAGCAATCAACCTTTCTTACAAAAGTTTTGGTTGTCACAAGTAACAAACCCCTTTAAAATTGATAACCGAAGTATTTAAACCTCGGGTCGTCTTCTCAAGGAACTGCAGGGAGGTGTTCTTATTATTGGTTATGAGTTTTGTAAATTGGGGGTTTTGAAAGTAAGGAACAAGTAATTTAAATGACAAATAAAATAAATAAATAACTGTAAAATAAACTCTTGGCAAGGTATGAAAATTCGGAAGTCCTATCCTAGTTACTCCTATGAGAATGGAAGTTAATCCCACTTAGTTAACCCTTATGAAAGCAAGGAAAAGTCAAGTGAACTAATTAGTTAGATTCCCAAGTCCTAGCCAACTCCTAAGGAAAGACTAGAGTTAGTAGAATACCAGTCAATTTAGCCGACATAACAACCAATCACGGATAGTTGATAACTCAAGAGCCTCCAGTTAATCAATTAAAGCCAAGAATATAAAAAGCTAAATAAGAATCATAAACTGAAATACCTCAAATTATATTAAATAGAATATTCAAATCTAACATGGAAAAATTCATAAATTAAGTTGGAAAAATAAACAAAAGGAACATTGAACCTGGGAACTCAGAAGAAATCGTAAATTGAAATAATAAAGTTGAAATAATAAGAAATCCTAATTCCTTTAAGAGGAATCCTAATCCTAAATTCTAAGAGAGAGGAGAGAACCTCTCTCTCTAAAAACTACATCTAATCCTAAAATTATGAATGTATGAGCTGATTGTCTGATGAATGGATGCATTCTCCCACTTTATAGCCTCTAATATGTGTTTTCCGGGCCAAAAACTGGGTCAAAAATAGCCCAAAAATCGCTCCCAGCGTATTCTGGTATGTACAAGTCGCGGAAAAGTAACGCGGAGGCATCGTCCACGCGTTTGCGTGGATTGCGTTTCTGCCAAGTCACGCGTCCGCGTGATCCACGTGTTCGCATCATCTGGCGTCGAGGCAGCTTTGGCAAATTATATATCAAATTAAAACCCCAGACGTTAGCTTTCCAACGCAACTGAAACCGCATCATTTGGACCTCTGTAGCTCAAGTTATGGCTGTTTTAGTACGAAGAGGTCAGGCTGGACAGCTTTGCAGTTCCTTCAACTTCTTGTATTCCTTCTACTTTTGCATACTTCCTTTCCATCCTCCAAGCCATTCCTGCCATGTAATCTCTGAAAACACTTAACACACATATCAAGGCATCTAATGGTAATAAGAGAGGATTAATATTAGCAAATATAAGGCCAAGGAAGCATGTTTTCAATCATAGCACAAAATCATAAGGAAAAAAGTAAAACCATGCAAATAGTATGAATAAGTGGGTAAAGAGTTGATAAAATCCACTCAATTGAGCAGAAGATAAACTATAAAATAGTGGTTTATCAACCTCCCCACACTTAAACATTAGTATGTCCCCATGCTAAGCTCAAGAGAAGCTATAAAGGAGTGAAGAGGAATGGTAGAATGTATGAAATGCAACCTATCTATATGAATGCAACTACATGCAAAATGTTTCTACCTACTTGGTTAAAGGTAAATCAAATTCTCCAAGAATATACATAAATCAGATTTCACTAATTCAAATCATACAATAAAAAGTAAGTAAACTTGTAAGAAGATAGCTCATGAAAGCAGGGAACATAAAATTAAGCACTGAACCCTTACTGGTAGTGTATATCACTCTAACTCTCAAGTGTCTAGGGTTAATCACTCTACTCTTCTCTAGTCATGCTTTTTAAACTTTGTTCTTCATCTAACCAATCAACAAATATTTAGTATACCAATGCAAACATCATGAGGTCTTTTCAGGGTTGTAATGGGGCTGAGTTAAAGGTAAGGATATACATATAAGGCTAAGTGAGCTAACAAAGTGAATCCTTGATTAGTCTAAGATCTCACATAACATATACATACTTTATATAATTTAAAATGCTTTACCTAGCTACCCAAATTTTTCCCACTTTTGTATTACGTGCTCATGTATCAACTTTTTTTTTAATTTATCACATGTGCATTGATCTTTCATTATTAAACTTAGCATTGGGGTAATTTTGTCCCCTTATTTATTTACTTATTTATTTAATATATATATTTTTTTTTTGGATTTTTTTTATAGAAGAATAAACATAACTTATCAATGCACATGGATTTTTTAATTTCTCTAGTCTCACATGAGTAGGTACCCAAATTCCTAATATTTTATCAAAGTAGAAAAATATAACACATTTCCTTATTAACCCATGTTCCCATAGTTTCCCCACACTTAATTGTTACACAATCTCTATCTTAAGCTAACCAAAGATTCAATTGGGGTATTTAATTGTTTTTCTGCTTAAGGCTAGTGATGTGGTTATAGAACAGAATAAATGGGGATAAAAGGCTCAAGGTGGCAAACAAAGGTGATTGAAAGGGTAGGCTTATTTGGGATAAGTGAGTAAAAATTCAAATAATGGCCTCAATCATATGCAAGCATGTAAATATACCAAATAATGGACATACAGACTGGAACAAAATATAGATTACAATCATAGAGAAGGAAACACACAAGAATAAAATATTATAGTTAAATAATGTAACCATATAAATAAGCTCAAAATCTCACGGGTTGTGTGTTCTTTGGCTCAAAAACCATGTTCCAAATACAACTTCAAACAAGTTTTAATAGAAAGTTTTTAATTTAAATTAGTGAAATACTATAAAAATTTCTTGAAAAAGAAAATATTACTTCAACCAAGTTGTAACTAAATACATAAAATCAAACAAACATGCAATTAAATATGCAAATGCAACAATGAACAAATAAAGAAAATAAAACAATGGTGTTGGAAAGAAGAAAATAGCTAACCCATGGAGATCGGTATCGACCTCCCTACACTTAAAGATTGCACCATCCTTGGTGCATGCTGAGATGTGCAGGTGGATGGGTTGTTCCAACTGATGCTTTTCTTCAAGTATTGTGCAGATGGACTTGTTTGTCTCCCCTTTTAGAGGTTTCTCCCTTTTTTCGTCTTCGGTGGCCAGCCTGAAAGAAGAGAAAAAGAAGAACAGTAACCCAGAAATAAAGATAAGAAAATAAATAAAATATGGTTGGGTTAATGCCAAATAATGAGGGCCTCAATTACATGGTAGCTACAACATGCAAGTGAGAAAACAGTAGAAGTACATGGCAAATCAAGAGTGCAAAAATTTGCAACAATGGGGAAGAGAGTGCAAGACAATATAAATTAATGTCAATGCAAAATTAATACAAATATCATAAAAGATTGACTTAAATAATATTACCCAATAGTGTAAAACAAGTCACTGAGCACCAACATAATACCAGAAAAGACACAACAGTTGAATATGAACAAGTGACACCAAAAAAATAATAAATTTAGAAAAGAAAAGAAAAATATGCACAAAATTAAAATGCAATGAATGAAATATGCAAATAAATTAAGTAAAATAGAATGAAGGATAAGAAGAATGAGAAGGGAAAGAAGGGAAGAAGACGTAAGTAAGAAAGGAGGGAGGAAAAATTAGGATTGGGGAAGAAAAGATAAGATTTGTGGCGCTGATTTGGATAAGTCGTGCGGCGCGGGCGACGCGAGCACGTGGGTCACGCGTTCGCGTGGTGTGCAATAATTATCAGGTGATGCGGACGCGTGGGTCATGCGATCGCGTGGCCTGATTTGTGTGATTGGTGCGAGTGCAGCTCTACTCCAGCACAACTTTCGGCCATGCACCCTTTCTTACGTCGATTTTCAGGTCACGCGTCCGCGTGGGTGACGCGGACGCGTGGGAGGCATTATTCCCACATGACGCGAACGCGTCAGTGACGCGGTCGCGTGGATCAATTTGTGCCAAAGGCACGTCTCCAGCCACGCTCTCGCGTGACTCTCTGTTCAATTTTCTTTTCTTCCCAATGCACTGGCGACGTTGTCGCGTCGCGTGCAATTATTATTATTATTATTTATTTATTTTATATATATATATATTTAGTAATGCAGTATGCAGAATGTAATGCTAATATGAATGTTATGCAAAACTCCAGGTTCAATACAATAAAATATAATAAAATTTGAAAACAAATAAAACTAAATAAAAATGAAAAAGGAACGATCATACCATGGTGGGTTGTCTCCCACCTAGCACTTTTAGTTAAAGTCCTTAAGTTGGACATTTGGTGAGCTCCTTGTCATGGTGGCTTGTGCTTGAACTCATCCTGAAACTTCCACCAATGCTTGGACTTCCAATAAGCTTTATCAATACCACGTAGATTCTTTAAGCTTTGATGGAGTTCTTCACAAGCTTTGAGCTCCCAAATTTGATCTTCATGTATGTCTGGATTCCAAATCTTGTTTCTGCACCCGTCTTCAAATTGATTATCATGATTCCATCCGGGTGGTTCAGCCTTAGAATTCTCACTGAAGCGTTCAAACAACTTCCCAGACCCATTCAATTGAGCTTTACACCAACCTTTGCGTTTAAACTTAAAGCTTTGAACCATAATGAACCTTGCAGGACAATTCTTACCACTGACCATCTTCCTCTTACTCTTAATGCAACAAAGAGCTCTAAGTTGACCATCTGTTTCAAGCAAAGCATATTCAAGTGAGCTAATTAAGGTTAGAGATGAGAGATTTACCCACTTGAATGAAGGGATGTATGGTGATGGCTTTGGGGGAGAGGTCTCCAACAACTTTGGTAAGGTGATTTCCAGCTCTATTCCCTTGAGCTCTTTCTTGACAACTTCCACCTCTTTGCAAGCTTCTTCAATATCAACCTCTTCCTCTTGGTAGCTTCCTTCCAATTCAATCTCTTCTTCATTGCTTACCAAGGGCATGGGAGGTTGTGCTTTTTCTTCTTTGATCTCCATGTCTAGTCCAATGGGAGAGGATTCAATGGTAGATAAGAATTCATCAATGATCGAATCCATCTCTTGATCATCCTCTTCAAAGTATTCAACCATGATATGCCTTAGAGGTTGTACACCTTCCTCAACATCTGTTTCAAACGTCTTTGAAGGAGCCTCTTTGACTGGATTTTCCCATGGAGGTTCTGCATCTCCTAAGTCTTCAACCAATTCTTCTTCTTCGATAATTACAGCTTCCTCCACTTGTCCCAATACAAAGTCATGCTCCGTACTGTCCACTGGAGTTTCTAGTATCTCATTCATGCTGCGTTTTTTATTAGATTGCCCACATGAAGCCATGGGGGTTCCTTGAGTGTCCGAACGTCGGGAAGGCAGTTGATTTATCGCTTGATTCAATTGGTGAAGTGTGGTATGAAATTTTTCAAATGTTTCCTTGAGTTGCTCCCTTGATTCTTGGGGTGATGGATATGGACATGGTGCATAGGGAGGTGGTGGTTCTTGGGAGTAATTGGGTTGGAATTGGGGTGGATAAGGGTTAGGGTCATATGGAAGTGAATGGTGGTAGTTGGCTTGTGAGTGTAGTGGTTCAAAGCTATGTTGAGGAGGTGGTTTACAGGCATATGATGGGGTTTGTTGGTAATTACAAGGAGGTCCACCATATCTATTGTCTTGGCATGCATTGTAGGATGGTCGTTGTCCATGGTATCTTGGAAGGTGTTGTTACCAAAAGGGTTGATCAGATCCTCGTGGCTCCTTCCATCTCTGATTGTTTTGACCTTGATGCATGTTCCTGTAATAATTTCCATTCTTTGCAACAGCTTGGGACCAAACTCAAAGCGATGGGGGTGAGAACTCATAATAGCAAATAAAAATTAAAAACAAAAATAAAAACAAATTTAAATTAAAAGGTTATTGAATTTTTAAATTTTAAAAATTAAATTTTGAATTTTAAATTTTGAAATTTGAAATTTGAAATTTGAAAATTTTGAAATTTGAAATTTGAAATTTTGAAATTTGAATTTTAAAAAAAGTCAACAATATAAGATAAAAATTTGAAAAATATTTAAATTTGGATTTTGAATTTCGGAATTTAAATATTAAAATTTGAAATTTGATTTCGAAATAAGATAAGATAGGATTTTGAAATTTAAAACTAAGATAAAAATTTTAAAATAGAAATCTGAAATTTTTTTTTATGCAAATTTCGAAAATTCAATCAAAATAAAGAGAAAAGATATTTTTGAATTAAATGAGGAAAGAGAAAAACAATAAAATGATACCAAACTTAAAATTTTAGATCAAAACGAAGAAAACAACTAAGAACAACTTGAAGGTCAAGATGAACACGTAGAACAAATTTTTGAAAATTTTTTTTTTAATAACTAAATAAAAACCAACAACCTCTTAATTTATGAAAAAGCAAAAATAAAAACAAAAATAAAAACAAATAAACAAGCAAAAAACAAATATTTACAATAACCGGCAATAAGGCACACGTTTGCAATTCCCCGGCAACGGCGTCATTTTGAAGAACTGAAGATTGACGGTTTAGAATTTAGAATAAATTCTCGTTGCAAGTATAGTTTCTAAACCAAGCAATCAACCTTTCTTACAAAAGTTTTGGTTGTCACAAGTAACAAACCCCTTTAAAATTGATAACCGAAGTATTTAAACCTCGGGTCGTCTTCTCAAGGAACTGCAGGGAGGTGTTCTTATTATTGGTTATGAGTTTTGTAAATTGGGGGTTTTGAAAGTAAGGAACAAGTAATTTAAATGACAAATAAAATAAATAAATAACTGTAAAATAAACTCTTGGCAAGGTATGAAAATTCGGAAGTCCTATCCTAGTTACTCCTATGAGAATGGAAGTTAATCCCACTTAGTTAACCCTTATGAAAGCAAGGAAAAGTCAAGTGAACTAATTAGTTAGATTCCCAAGTCCTAGCCAACTCCTAAGGAAAGACTAGAGTTAGTAGAATACCAGTCAATTTAGCCGACATAACAACCAATCACGGATAGTTGATAACTCAAGAGCCTCCAGTTAATCAATTAAAGCCAAGAATATAAAAAGCTAAATAAGAATCATAAACTGAAATACCTCAAATTATATTAAATAGAATATTCAAATCTAACATGGAAAAATTCATAAATTAAGTTGGAAAAATAAACAAAAGGAACATTGAACCTGGGAACTCAGAAGAAATCGTAAATTGAAATAATAAAGTTGAAATAATAAGAAATCCTAATTCCTTTAAGAGGAATCCTAATCCTAAATTCTAAGAGAGAGGAGAGAACCTCTCTGTCTAAAAACTACATCTAATCCTAAAATTATGAATGTATGAGCTGATTGTCTGATGAATGGATGCATTCTCCCACTTTATAGCCTCTAATCTGTGTTTTCTGGGCCGAAAACTGGGTCAAACACAGCCCAGAAATCTCCCCCATCGTATTCTGGTACGTACAGGTCGCAGGAAAGTGACGCGGAGGCGTCGTCCACGCATTTGCGTGGATTGCGTTTCTGTCAGGTCACGTGTCCGCGTGATCCACGCGTTCGCATCACCTGGCGTTGAGGCAGCTATAGCAAATTATATATCAAATCGAAGCCCCAGACATTAGCTTTCCAACGCAACTAAAACCGCATCATTTGGACCTCTGTAGCTCAAGTTATGGTTGTTTTAGTGCGAAGAGGTCAGGTTGGACAGCTTTGCAGTTCCTTCAACTTCTTGTATTCCTTCCACTTTTGCATACTTCCTTTCCATCCTCCAAGCCGTTCCTGCCCTGTAATCTCTGAAAACACTTAACACACATATCAAGGCATCTAATGGTAATAAGAGAGGATTAATATTAGCAAATATAAGGCCAAGGAAGCATGTTTTCAATCATAGCACAAAATCAGAAGGAAAAAAGTAAAACCATGCAAATAGTATGAATAAGTGGGTAAAGAGTTGATAAAATCCACTCAATTGAGCACAAGATAAATCATAAAATAGTGGTTTATCAGTGGCTCAACGATATGACTAAAAAGAAGGAATAGATTTTGATGAATCCTTTGCACTAGTGGTCCGAATGGAAGCAATAAGGCTTCTCCTTGCATATGCTGCCCATTGTGGCTTTAAACTTTTTCAAATGGATGTGAAATGTGCTTTCTTGAATGGTATTATCCATAAAAAAGTGTATGTGGCTCAACCTCCTGGTTTTAAAAATAAAGAATTTTCAAACCATGTCTTCAAGCTTTGAAAATAAGACAATATCCAAGAGTTCGGTATGAAAAACTTGGTTTTTTTCTTTGGAAAAATAATTTTTAAGGAGGCACCACAAACACTACTCTTTTCATTAAAAATTCTAATGATTCATTCATCCTAGTTGAAATTTATGTTGATGACATAACCTTTGGCTCATCCAATGAATCACTTTGTGCTAATTTTGGTAGAGTCATGACTAGTGAATTTGACATAAGTATGATGTGTGAACTTAACTTCTTCCTTGGGCTTCAAATAAAACTAACTCCTAATAAAACTTTTATTCACCAAGAGAAGTATGTCAAGGAACTAGTTAAGAAGTTTGGAATGGAGGATACCAAACCCATGGGCACTCCCATGAACCCAAACTCACAGTTGAAAAAGGGTGAAACTAAAAAAGATGTTGATGAGAATAGGTATAGAGGAATGATAAATTCTCTTATGTATTTAACATCCTCTAGACCTGACATTGTGCAAAATTTTGGAATTTGTTCAAGATTCCAATCACAATCTAAAGAGTCACATCTTTCGACAGTTAAAAAAATCATTAAATATGTTTATGGCACATTCAATTTTGGTTTATAGTATCTTAGGTCTAATAATTTTTCTGTAGTTAGTTACTGTGATGCAGATTTTGCTGGAGATAGAGTAGATAGGAGAAGTACTTCTGGTATTTGCTATTTTCTGGGCAGGTCTCTGAATGTATACTCAAGCAAGAAGCAATCCACAGTGGCTCTCTCCACTACTGAAGCCGAATATATTGCAGCTTCATCTTGTTGTTCCCAAGGTTCAGAAAACCGGACCGGTCATCAAACCGCTCTAGTCACTAATTTACTGGTTTACTGGTCTAACCGGTCCAACCGGTGGTTCAACCGGAATAACCGTTTTAGAATAGAATAATAAATAAATTATAAATACACATCCTAAAATATAATTATAATCTAATATAAATCTTAAAATATCTTCAAAATTTAAAACACTACATAAAATATCATCAACCAAATACATATGATCTTATCAAAATCCAAACTCAAGTTAAATAGTAATAAAAGCATATCTAAATATTAAATCCCAACATCATGGTTTATGAATCATCAAAATCCGCAAGAACTTGTTGCAAATCTGCTTTGGTGGGATGATCTTCACTTTCATTCCCACCCTGTTGAGCAGAAGAATCAAGAGATGCAGCATAAAGACCACTACTACCATCGCCACTTTGATATAAATCAGCATCAATTTCACCTAATAAAATAGATATGTTATCATTATATTATAAGCTAACAACATTCTAAAAAATCAATTTCAGCCGATTGCTACATGCCAATTAGGGAGTTAACAACAATAAAATATAGAATAAGAATGACTATATAGATGAAGATCCAAGGAGAAAAAATGACATGTTCTACTGAACAAAAAATAAGAGACAGTGGGATGCGGGTATACCTGTACCAGAATAAAAGGTAAAGATATACCACTGGGAGGGTTTTCTGAGCTATATAATTGTTCATTTCTTTTTATAAGGTTCTGAATACCTACAAACTTGATTAAACAATACAGGTAGTTAGCACACAGAAATTAAACATAACAGAAATTAAACCATTTGTTCACAAATTGCAAATTGGACTTCAATTGAACAGAGGAAGTTCACAAATTAACAATTTGGAATACAATTGAACAGGAGGAAGTTCACAAATTGAACAACAATTGAACAGATTTCAGATTATTTATTTCTTATACAAACTGAACAGAGGAAGTTCACAAATTGAATACAATGGAATAACAACAGTTTTCAGATTATTTATTTCTTATACTAACCAATGATGAAGGGTTCATCTCTTCAAGCTTGTGGGGGACTAGAATCAATCAACAGAGTAGCTGTTGGGATAATCTTCCTTCTTAATTCTTATATACCTCAAACAATTTCCTACAAAATGAAAACTGAGCACAAAATAGGGCCGTAAAACAAAAACAAAACAACACTCACAGAGCCAGAAATCAGAACATTCACACAGCCAGAAATCAAGAACATTCACCGGTCCGGCCCAACCGTCCGGTTTTTGACCGGTTCGTCAGTTTTTCAGCGGTTTTTTTAATTGCGGTTTTTACAGAAGGACCGGACCGCTTACATTGCCGGTTTGCGGTTAAACCGGTCGAACTGGCCGGTCCGGTCCGGTTTTCAGAACCTTGGTTGTTCCCAATTGTTATGGTTGAAAACTCAGTTAGAAGATTACAAATTGAATGCTGATAATATTCTCTTATTTTGTGAGAACATGAGTACTATTAATATTTCCAAAAATTCTATTTTACATTAAATAACAAAACATATTAAAGTAAGATTTCACTTAATAAGAAAACATGTTCAAAAGAAAAATATAAATATTCATTTTGTTAAATCAGAGGAACAACTGACTGATATATTCACTAAACCCTTGGCTAAAGATAGGTTTTGTAAATTAAGAACTAGTTTAAGCATACTTAGTTTTGAATTCTTGTTTTAACTTTGTTGATGTGCTGTTTGAAGTTTTTGTCTCTCAATTCGGGATGAGACATTTTCGGATAAGTGAAGAGCTTTCATCAATGGAACATTGTATATAGTCTTCCATTTTGAATGGATTTCATGTGGTCCAACCCATTTCTTTAGATATCATTCACTAAACACAACCCCTTGGGCCAAATAAGAGTTAGTTTGTATGTAAGTGGGTCTCATTGGTTTTTTCATACATTGAAAATTTTTGTATCTAATATTTTATTTTAATAAAATATTTTTTCAACCAAAGGCCAAATATTTTCAAATCAAGTACTCATAGGGTTCTGAACTTCCACTTTTCTAGAAAACTTTAACTTGTTACAATTGCATAACCAACTCCCTTTATATACCTTGCATGCCTCTTCATTTTTCATTCTCATCATTTCAATTTTTTTTTGAAAACTGCAACTTTCTTGTGTCATTAAAGTGAGAAAAAAAAATCTGCAACCCGTAGAGACACGTTCTCTCATAAACTTCCCAGAATCTCTGAAGACTCTAATGCTCAACCACATTCTCATGTTTCAACCCATTCTCCTACACCATCTCCATCTCCCTCACCTCCTCGTACAAACCTGATGGCACGCACCAAGACAACGGCAAGGCGTCGCACCTCTTCTTAGCTAGCCGAACCATCAAGTGCTCCTTTAAGACAAAATGCCTCAAAGGGAAAATGTATAGCAACGGAAGAAGAGCATCATGATCCTCCGAGACCCAAACCTAAATCTGTTCCTTAATGCTCTTAAAGAGGTAATCTTCGAATCCCTCTTCGTTCTATAAAAGATCCTCCAAATGTTGACCCATCTACTTTAAAATCTCATTTTGCTACCTCTCATTCTCATTTCAACCCTCACCGTTTCACTTCTGCCATGAACTATGAGTTTTATAGACAAGTTGTTGTTCACTGACCCTTGTGCCCTACGTATCTTACTGATTTACTTGCTTTGGAAAAGAAAAGTCTCATCTTTGTTAAAAATATAACTGGTGCACGAAATTGTGATCATCAATGGCGCCATCAACATGGTACGCTCAATTGTAATCTCAACTTTTTATCACAACTTCGCACAACTAACCAGCAAGTGCACTAGGTCGTCCAAGTAATAAACCTTACATGAGTAAGGGTCGATCCCACGGAGATTGTCGGCTTGAAGCAAGCTATGGTCACCTTGTAAATCTCAATCAGGTGGATATAAAATAGTTATGGAGTTTTTGAATATTAATAATAAATAGACAGAAAATAAAGATAGAAATACTTATGTATATCATTGGTGAGAATTTCAGATGCGTTCATTCCTCTGAACTTCTGCTTTCCTGCTGTCTTCATCCAATTAATCTTACTCCTTTCCATGGCTGGCTTTATGTAAGGGCATCACCGTTGTCAATGGCTACATCCCATCCTCTTGTGAAAATGGTCTAAATGCTCTGTCACAGCACGGCTAATCATCTGAGGTTCTCGATCATACTGGAATAGGATTCACCCTCCTTTTGCGTCTGTCACTACGCCCAGCAATCGCGAGTTTGAAGTTCGTCACAGTCATTCAATCCCAGAGTCTTACTCGGAATACCACAGACAAGGTTTAGACTTTCTGGACTCTCATGAATGCCGCCATCAATCTAGCTTATACCACGAAGATTCTGATTAAGAGATCTAAGAGATACTCATTCAATCTAAGGTAGAACGGAAGTGGTTGTCAGGAACGCGTTCATAGGGAATGATGATGATTGTCACGTTCATCACATTCAAGTTGAAGTTCGAATGAATATCTTAGAAGCGGAATAAGTTGAATTGAATAGAAAAACAGTAGTACTTTGCATTAATCTTTGAGGAACAGCAGAGCTCCACACCTTAATCTATGGAGTGTAGAAACTCTACCGTTTGAAAATATATAAGTGATGAAGGTCCAGACATGGCCGAATAGCCAGCCCCCAAAACGTGATCACAGGATCAAAAATACAATCCAGGATGTCAAATACAATAGTAAAAAATCCTATTTATACTAAACTAGTTACTAGGGTTTACAGAAGTAAGTAATTGATGCATAAATCCACTTCCGGGGCCCACTTAGTGTGTGCTTGGGCTGAGCTTGAATGTTACACGTGCAGAGGCTCTTTCTGGAGTTGAACGCCAGGTTGTAACGTATTTCTGGCGTTCAACTCTGGCTTGTGACTTGTTTCTGGCGTTTAACTCCAGATAGCAGCATAGAACTGGCGTTTAACGCCCTTTTACGTCATCTAAACTCGGCCAAAGTATGGACTATTATACATTGCAGGAAAGCCCTGGATGTCTACTTTTTAACGCAATTGGAAGCGCGCCATTTTGAGTTCTGTAGCTTCAGAAAATCCACTTTGAGTGCAGGGAGGTCAGAATCCAACAGCATCAGCAGTCCTTCTTCAACCTCTGAATCTGATTTTTGCTCAAGTCCCTCAATTTCAGCCAGAAAATACCTGAAATCACAGAAAAACACACAAACTCATAGTAAAGTCCAGAAATGTGAATTTAACATAAAAACTAATGAAAACATCCCTAAAAGTAACTAGATTCTACTAAAAACATACTAAAAACAATGCCAAAAAGCGTATAAATTATCCGCTCATCACAACACCAAACTTAAATTGTTGCTTGTCCCCAAGCAACTGAAAATCAAATAGGATAAAAAGAAGAGAATATACTATAAATTCCAAACTATCAATGAAACATAGCTCCAATTAAATGAGCGGGACTTGTAGCTTTTTGCCTCTTGAATAGTTTTGGCATCTCACTTTATCCATTGAAGTTCAGAATGATTGGCATCTATAGGAACTCAGAGTTCAAATAGTGTTATTGATTCTCCTAGTTCAGTATGATGATTCTTGAACACGGCTTCTTTATGAGTATTGGCCGTGGCCCTAAGCACTTTGTTTTCCAGTATTACCACCGGATACATAAATGCCACAGACACATAATTGGGTGAACCTTTTCAGATTGTGACTCAGCTTTGCTAAAGTCCCCAATTAGAGGTGTCCAGGGTTCTTAAGCACACTCTTCTTTTGCTTTGGACCTTGACTTTAACCGCTCAGTCTCAAGTTTTCACTTGACACCTTCACGCCACAAGCACATGGTTAGGGACAGCTTGGTTTAGCCGCTTAGACCAGGATTTTATTCCTTTAGGCCCTCCTATCCACTGATGCTCAAAGCCTTGGGATCCTTTTTATTGCCCTTGCCTTTTAGTTTTAAGGGTTACTGGCTTTTTGCTCTTGCCTCTTGGTTTTAAGAGCTTTGGCTTTTTCTGCTTGCTTTTTCTTTTTCTATCTATTTTTTTTCGCCTATTTTTTTTTTCTTTTTTTTTTTCTGCAAGCTTTGTTCTTTGCTGCTTTTTCTTGCTTCAAGAATCATTTTTATGATTTTTCAGATTATCAAATAACATGTCTCCTTGTCATCATTCTTTCAAGAGCCAACATATTTAACATTCTTAAACAACAACTTCAAAAGACATATGCACTGTTCAAGCATTCATTCAGAAAACAAAAAGCATTGTCACCACATCAATATAATTAAACTAAGTTCAAGGATAAATTCGAAACTCATGTACTTCTTGTTCTTTTGAATTAAAACATTTTTCATTTAAGAGAGGTGATGGATTCATAGGACATTTATAACTTTAAGGCATAGTTACTAAATACTAATGATCATGTAATGAAGACACAAACATAGATAAGCACTTAACATAGAAAACGAAAAATAGAGAAAGTAAGAACAAGGAGTGAGTCCACCTTAATGATGGTGGCGTTTCCTTCTTGAGGAACCAATGATGTCCTTGAGCTCTTCTATGTCTCTTCCTTGTCTTTGTTGCTCCTCCCTCATTGCTTTTTGATCTTCTCTAATTTCATGAAGGATGATGGAGTGCTCTTGATGTTCCACCCTTCATTATCCCATGTTGGAACTTAATTCTCCTAGGGAGGTGTTAATTTGCTCCCAATAGTTTTGTGGAGGAAAATGCATTTGAGGCATCTCCGGGATCTCATGGTGATGAGCTTCATGCGCCTCTTGAGCTCCATGAATGGGCTCTCTTGCTTGCTCCATCCTTTTCCTAGTGATGGGCTTCTCTTCCTCAATGGGAATGACTCCTTCTATGGAAGCTCCAGCTGAGTAACATAGATGGCAAATAAGATGAGGAAAAGCTAGCCTTGCCCAAGGAGAGGGCTTTTCGGCTATTTTGTAGAGTTCAAGGGAGATGACTTCATGAACTTCTACTTCCTCTCCAATCATGATGCTATAGATCATGATGGCCCGATCCACAATAACTTTAGATCGGTTGCTAGTGGGGATGATGGAGCATTGGATGAACTCTAACCATCCTCTAGCTACAGGCTTGAGGTCCAGTCTTCTTAGTTGAACTGGCTTGCCTTTGGAGTCAATCTTCCATTGAGCTCCTTCCACACATATGTCCATGAGGACTTGGTCCAACCTTTGATTAAAGTTGACCCTTCTAGTGTAGGGGCATGCATCTCCTTGCATCATGGGCAAGGTAAACGCCAACCTCACATTTTCCGGACTAAAATCTAAGTATTTTTCCCGAACAATGGTGAGATAATTCTTTGGGTTCGGGTTCTTACTTTGATCATGGTTCCTAGTGATCCATGCATTGGCATAGAACTCTTGAACCATTAGGATGCCGACTTGTTGGATGGGTTTTGTTAGAACTTCCCAACCTCTTCTTTGGATTTCATGTCGGATCTCCGGATACTCATTCTTCTTGACCACAACATCATAGAAGTGGTCTTGATGAGCTTTGGAGATGAATCTTTCCATCTCCCATGACTCGGAGGTGGAAGCTTTTGTCTTCCCTTTCCCTTTTCTAGAGGATTCTCCGGTCTTAGGTGCCATCTATGGTAATGGAAAAATAAAAAGCTTATGCTTTTACCACACCAAACTTAGAATATTGCTCGCTCTCGAGCAAGAAAAGAAAGAATAGATGAAGAAGAAGAAGAAATGGAGAAGAGGGAGAAAGAGATGTGTTTCGGCCAAGGAGGGGAAGAGAGGGTTGTTTTGTGTGAAAAATGAAGAAGAATGGAGGGGTTTATATAGTGGGGGAGAGGGTGTTAGGTTCGGCCATTTAGGGTGGGGTTGGGTGGGAAATTGATTTTGAATTTTGAAGGTAGGTGGAGTTTATGAGGTAGGTTTATGGGGAAGAGTGGATGGATGTGAGTGGTGAAGTGGTGATAGGGAAGAGAGATTGAGGTGATTGGTGAAGAGTTTTGGGGAAGAGTGTTTATGGGATTGTGTGAAAGAGGGGTGAGAAGAAGTGAGTGGAGGTAGGTGGGGATCCTGTGGGGTCCACAGATCCTGAGGTGATCCCGTGGGGTCCACAGATCCTGAGGTGTTCAAGGATTCACAACCTTGCACCAAATTGGGCATGCAAAATGCCCTTGCACACAACTCTGGGCGTTCAGTGCCAGATTGGTGCTTGTTCTGGGCGTTGAACGCCCATTTGTTGCCCATTTCTGGCATTGAACGCCAGAACCATGCTTGTTCTGGGCGTTCAGCGCCAGCTCTTCTCCAGGGTGCAATTCTGGCGTTCAAACGCCCAGAGCTGCCCATTTTGGGCGTTCAGTGCCAGAACCATGCTCTGTTCTGGCGTTGAACGCCAGCCAGATGCTTCTTACTGGCGTTTAAACGCCAGTAAGGTCTTCCTCCAGGGTGTGATTTTTCTTCTGCTATTTTTTATTCCGTTTTCAATTTTTATATTTATTTTGTGACTCCACATGATCATGAACCTAATAAAACATGAAAGAACAAGAAAAATAAAATTAGATAAATAAAAATTGGGTTGCCTCCTAACAAGTGCTTCTTTAATGTCAATAGCTTGACAGTGGGCTCTCATGGAGCCTCACAGATGTTCAGAGCATTGTTGAGACTTCCCAACACCAAACTTAGAGTTTGGATATGGGAGTTCAACACCAAACTTAGAGTTTGGTTGTGGCCTCCCAACACCAAACTTAGAGTTTGACTGTGGGGGCTCTGGTTGACTCTGTTTTGAGAGAAGCTTACTGTGCCTCTTTTTCATGTTTACAGAAGGATGTCCCTGAGTTTTAAACTCAAGGGAGTCCTCATTAAATTGAAGGACTAGTTCACCTCTGTTAACATCAATCACAGCTCTTGCTGTGGCTAGGAAGGGTCTTCCAAGAATAATGGATTCATCCTCATCCTTCCCAGTATCTAGGACTATGAAATCAGCAGGGATGTAAAGGCCTTCAACCTTTACTAACACGTCCTCTACTTGTCCTTAAGCCTATTTTCTTGAATTGTCTGCCATCTCTAATGAGATTTTAGCAGCTTGCACCCCATAGATTCCCAGTTTCTCTATTACAGAGAGGGGCATGAGGTTTATCCCTGAACCAAGGTCACACAGAGCCTTTTCAAAGATCATGGTGCCTATGGTACAAGGTATTACGAACTTTCCAGGATCCTGTTTCTTCTGAGGCAATGTCAGTTGATCCAGATCACTCAGTTCATTGATGAACAAGGGAGGTTCATCTTCCCAAGTCTCAATACCAAATAATTTGGCATTCAGCTTCATGATTGCACCAAGGTACTTGGTAACTTGCTCTTCAGTAACATCTTCATTCTCTTCAGAAGAGGAATACTCATCAGAGCTCATGAATGGCATAAGGAGGTTTAATGGAATCTCTATGGTCTCTAGATGAGTCTCAGATTCCTTTGGTTCCTCAAAGGGAAGCTCCTTATTGATCACTGGACGTCCTAGGAGGTCTTCCTCCTTGGGATTCACGTCCTCTCCTTCCTTCACAGGTTCGGCCATGGTGATTAATTCAATGGCCTTGCACTCTCCTTTTGGATTTTCTTCTGTATTGCTTGGGAGAGTACTAGGAGGGATTTCAGTGATCCTTTTACTCAGCTGGCCCACTTGTGCTTCCAAATTTCTAATGGAAGACCTTGTTTTATTCATGAAACTTACAGTGGCCTTGGACAGATCAGAGACTAAGTTTGCTAAATTAGAGGTATTTTGTCCAGAGTTCTCTGTCTGTTGCTGAGTGGATGATGGAAAAGGTTTACTACTGTTAAACTTATTTCTTCCACCATTATTAAAGCCTTGTTGAGGCTTTTGATCCTTCCATGAGAAATTTGGATGATTTCTCCATGATGGGTTATAGGTGTTTCCATAAGGTTCACCCATATAATTTACCTCTGCTATTGCAGGGTTTTCAGAATCATAAGCTTCTTCTTCAGAAGATGCCTCTTGAGTACTGTTGGATGCAGCTTGCATTCCATTCAGACTCTGAAAAATCATATTGACCTGCTGAGTCAATATTTTATTCTAAGCCAATATGGCATTCAGAGTATCAATTTCAAGAACTCCCTTCTTCATAGGCGTCCCATTACTTACAGGATTTCTCTCAGAAGTATACATGAACTGGTTATTAGCAACCATGTCAATGAGTTCTTGAGCTTCTGCAGGCGTTTTCTTTAGGTGAATGGATCTACCTGCAGAAGTATTCAATGACATCTTAGCTAATTCAGACAGACCATCATAGAGTATATCCAGGATGGTCCATTCTGAAAGCATGTCAGACAGACACTTTTTGGTCAGTCCTTTGTATCTCTCCCAAGCTTCATAGAGGGATTCACCTTCTTTCTGTCTGAAGGTCTGAACATCCACTCTAAGCTTACTCAGTTTTTGAGGAGGAAAGAACTTGGCTAAGAAATCCTTGACCAGCTTATCCCAAGAGTTCAGGCTATCCTTAGAGTCCAACCATACTCTAACTCTGTCTCTTACAGCAAAAGGGAAAAGCATGAGCCTGTAGACTTCAGGATCTACTCCATTAGTCTTAACAGTATCACATATCTGCAAGAATTCAGTTAAGAACTGAAAAGGATCTTCATATGGAAGTCCATGAAACTTGCAGTTTTGCTGCATCAGAGAAACTAATTGAGGTTGTAGCTCAAAGTTGTTTGCTCCAATGGCAAGAATGGAGATGCTTCTTCCATGTAAATTGGAATTAGGTGCAGTAAAGTCACCAAGTATTCTCCTTGCATTATTTTTGTTGGGTTCGGCTACCATCTCCTTTACTTGTTCGAAATTTTCAATAAGGTTGTCTTTGGATTGTTGTAATTTAGCCTCTCTTAGTTTTCTCTTCAGAGTCCTTTCAGGTTCTGGATCAGCTTCAACAAGAATGCCTTTTTCCTTGTTCCTGCTCATTAGAAAGAGAAGAGAACAAGAAAAGAAGAGGAATCCTCTATGTCACAGTAAAGAGGTTCCTTATTGTTAGTAGAAGAAGAAAAGGAATAGGGGTGAAGAAGAATGAAGAATCCAAACACAAGGGTAAGGATAGGAGCAGTGATGTGAGATGAAGAGAAATGTTAGTAGATGAATAAATAATTAGAAGGAGATGAGAGAGAAGGAGAATTTTCAAAAATAATTTTTGAAAAAGAGTTAGTGATTTTCGAAAATAGTTTTTGAAAAAGGTTAGTAATTTTCGAAAATTAAAATAAAAAATTAAAATAATTAGTTAATTAAAAAGAATTTTTGAAAAAGAGGGAAGATATTTTCGAAAATTAGAGAGAGAGGGAGTTAGTTAGGTAGTTTTGAAAAAGATAAGAAACAAACAAAAAGTTAGTTGAAACAAATTTTGAAAATCAATTTTGAAAAGATAAGAAGATAAGAAGTTAGAAAGGATATTTTAAAATCAAATTTTGAAAAAGATAAGATAAGAAGATATTTTTGAAAAGATATGATTGAAATTAGTTTTGAAAAAGATTTGATTTTTAAAATCATAATTAATGACTTGATTCACAAGAAATCACAAAATATGACTCTAGAACTTAAAGTTTGAATCTTTCTTAACAAGTAAGTAACAAACTTGAATTTTTTGAATCAAAACATTAATTGATGATGTTATTTTCAAAAATTTGATGTAAAATTAAGAAAAAGTTTTTTGAAAAATATTTTTAAAATTTTCGAAAATAAATAAGAAAAATGAAAAAGATTTGATTTTTAAAAAAGATTTTGAAAAAGATAAGATTTTTAAATTGAAAATTTGATTTGACTCATAAAAAAACTAGATTTTAAAATTTTTTGAAAAAGTCAAATCTAATTTTCGAAATTTTAAGGGAGAAAAAGAGGAAGATATTTTTTTTTTATTTTTTAATTTTTAATGATGAGAGGGAAAAACATGAAAAAGACTCAATGCATGAAAATTTTGGATCAAAACAATGAATGCATGCAAGAACACTATGAATGTCAAGATGAACACCAAGAACACTTTGAATGTCATGATGAACATCAAGACTTATTTTTGAAAATTTTTATATGCAAAGAAAACATGCAAGACACCAAACTTAGAAATCTTTCATGTTTAGACACTATGAATGCAAAAATGCACATGAAAAACAAGAAAAGATGCAAAACAAGAAAACATCAAGATCAAACAAGAAGACTTACCAAGAACAACTTGAAGATCATGAAAAACACCATGAATGCATGAATTTTTCGAAAAATGCAAGATGAACATGCAATTGACACCAAACTTGAAATTTGACTCAAGACTCAAATAAGAAATACAAAATATTTTTTTTGATTTTTATGATTTTATGAATTTTTTTGTATTTTCTTTTAATTTTTTTTTCGAAAATTATTTTGAAAAAGAAAAATAAGGATTCCAAAATTTTTAATATGAATTCCAGGAATCTTATGCTCTTTAAACTAAAGCTCCAATCAAAGGGTCAGGCATGGCTTAATAGCCAGCCAAGCTTTAGTATGCTGTTGATACCTTCCATGTATAGAACAACTAAGTGTGTGAGAATCAACAAGCTCTTGTGATGATAAGTTGAAACTCCAGTCCAAAAGATTAGACATGGTTTACAGCCAGCCAGGATTCAACAAATCATCATGAAACACTAGAATTCATTCTTAAAAATTCTGAAGAAAAATATTTTTTTGAAAACATTTATTTTTAAAATTTTTTTCGAAAACAAAGGAGAAATTTTTTTTGAAAGATTTTTGAAAATTTTTTTGAAAATAAAACAAAAAGAAAATTACCGAATCTGAGCAACAAGATGAACCGTCAGTTGTCCAAACTCAAACAATCCCCGGCAACGGCGCCAAAAACTTGGTGCACGAAATTATGATCATCAATGGCGCCATCAACATGGTACGCTCAATTGTAATCTCAACTTTTTATCACAACTTCGCACAACTAACCAGCAAGTGCACTGGGTCGTCCAAGTAATAAACCTTACGTGAGTAAGGGTCGATCCCACGGAGATTGTCGGCTTGAAGCAAGCTATGGTCACCTTGTAAATCTCAGTCAGGCGGATATAAAATAGTTATGGAGTTTTCGAATATTAATAATAAATAGACAGAAAATAAAGATAGAAATACTTATGTATATCATTGGTGAGAATTTTAGATAAGTGTATGGAGATGCGTTCGTTCCTCTGAACTTCTGCTTTCCTGCTGTCTTCATCCAATTAATCTTACTCCTTTCCATGGCTGGTTTTATGTAAGGGCATCACCGTTGTCAATGGCTACATCCCATCCTCTTGTGAAAATGGTCCAAATGCTCTGTCACAGCACGGCTAATCATCTGAGGTTCTCGATCATACTGGAATAGGATTCACCCTCCTTTTGCGTCTGTCACTACGCCCAGCAATCGCGAGTTTGAAGTTCGTCACTGTCATTCAATCCCAGAGTCCTACTCGGAATACCACAGACAAGGTTTAGACTTTCCGGACTCTCATGAATGCCGCCATCAATCTAGCTTATACCACGAAGATTCTGATTAAGAGATCCAAGAGATACTCATTCAATCTAAGGTAGAACGGAAGTGGTTGTCAGGCACACGTTCATAGGGAATGATGATGATTGTCACGTTCATCACATTCAGGTTGAAGTGCGAATGAATATCTTAGAAGCGGAATAAGTTGAATTGAATAGAAAAATAGTAGTACTTTGCATTAATCTTTGAGGAACAGCAGAGCTCTACACCTTAATCTATGGAGTGTAGAAACTCTACCGTTTGAAAATACATAAGTGATGAAGGTCCAAGCATGGCCGAATGGCCAGCCCCCAAAACGTGATCACAGGATCAAAAATACAATCCAGGATGTCAAATACAATAGTAAAAAGTCCTATTTATACTAAACTAGTTACTAGGGTTTACAGAAGTAAGTAATTGATGTATAAATCAATTTCCGGGACCCACTTGGTGTGTGCTTGGGCTGAGCTTGAATGTTACACGTGCAGAGGCTCTTTCTGGAGTTGAACGCCAGGTTGTAACGTATTTCTGGCGGTCAACTCTGGCTTGTGACTTGTTTCTGGCGTTTAACTCCAGACAGCAGCGTAGAACTGGCATTCAACGCCCTTTTACGTCGTCTAAACTCGGCCAAAGTATGGACTATTATACATTGCTGGAAAGCCCTGGATGTCTACTTTCCAAAGAAATTGGAAGAGCGCCATTTTGAGTTCTGTAGATCCAGAAAATCCACTTTGAGGGTAGGGAGGTCAGAATCCAACAGCATCAGCAGTCCTTCTTCAACCTCTGAATTTGATTTTTGCTCAAGTCCCTCAATTTCAGCCAGAAAATATCTGAAATCACAGAAAAATACACAAACTCATAGTAAAGTCCAAAAATGTGAATTTAACATAAAAACTAATGAAAACATCCCTAAAAGTAACTAGATTCTACTAAAAACATACTAAAAATAATGCCAAAAAGCGTATAAATTATCCGCTCATCAATAACCATTTTGGACTGGAATCATCTTTTCAAAATCAAAAATCCTATTTACCCTGATCTTATTCGTGAATTTTATGTCAACATGACCTATCATAATGAAAATGTCCATTCCTATGTTAAAGGGCGTGAGTTAAATCTGAATAGTAAAATCATTAGTGATGCCCTAGGATATTTGGATGTTGGTGTTAATGCTTATACTTCTGGAAAATGGGATGAAGGTCTAGGTGTTACTTATCAAGATGCCCTTGTCTCTGTCTGTGAAAATATCTCTCTCATTGATGGTCTTACTCCAAACCATAAGGCTTTAGGTCCTGTCCCTGCACAGCTTCATTGCATTGTAAATCACATCATCCTCCCTCAAAGCGGTTCATACCAAAGGGTTTCATTTAGTGACACACTGGTGTTGTATGCTATCATTATGAAAATTAAAAATTCTTTTACTTATTTAATGATAAGACATATGTATGATTGTATAAGGAGTGATAAAAATGTGTCACTTTTTTATGGCATATTTCTAACCTATATTTTTTAATTCTTTGGTGTTGACCTAACAAATGAGACATTTGAAAATAGAAACTCTAACCTAATAGGGGGTGGTACATTGAGACAACAAAAGAAATGACCTACACGATTTGAAAGAGTGATCCTTGATGATGATGAGGAAGAGTTTGATGACATTCCTCCTCCTTCCACCACTAGAACATCTAACTCTACTGGACACAAATCACTTTTGTATAAAGTTGTTAAGGATGTTCTGTAGGAGTTTGTGAATTTGTCCAATCACCTTATCTCCACAAGCCAACAAGAGAGAAAGCTAGCCGTTCAGAATGAAAATATATTGCGCAAGTCAAGAGATAGAGTGGTGGTTCTACTGAAATATGTGGACAATATTCATGAAGATGACATTATGGCCACTGATCAAGAGGAGCCATTAGACACTGAGGATGAAAGCTCAGATACCTAGGGATGTCTCATGATGAAGAATTTCAATTTTGTTACATTTACTTTTGTGTGACTTTTGGTTTTAGACACTATTTCATTACTTTCTGGATGACTGTACCTAACTAATTAGACATATGCTACTTATTTTGCTATTCTATTATTAACTTATCCATCTTTTGTAGGTATGGACTGATTTTAGTTTTCTTCCTTGATGACAAAAGGGGAAGTAGTTGAAATGTGCATTGGTGAATGTGAAAATTGCATGTTTTGGTGATTATCTCAACTTGTCAAATGTGAACTTTGAATGTGAAAAATATTTATGGTTCTGATGATCCCATGCTCTGATGTTTTGTGTAACAGCCTAACTATCAGAATGTCACGCTTTCGGCTGTGCCACTCTTATAGTGAGAATATTACAACAACTTTCATATATATAGTATTAACATAGGGGCCTTTAACTTGAAACCGTATAAAAACTTTTCTTCAAAAAGAAATTCTGGAAATACTTTTTCTTGTAAAATGCACATATATACATACGAATCAATCACAACTACTCAAATATATATATATATATAACACATACACCCACAATAACTAAGTTCTTTATACAATAACTTATAAACATAGCCATCACGATTCGTAACCCTCTTTACAAGATACAATATTAATGGTGAGGGATAAATAAATAATAACTAAACTAATGTAACCATATCGTATAAGCAAAATGCAATTAAACTCTTCATAAGCTAATTGTAACAACCCCGTTTTTCGAGTACACGAGACCTTTTCTGAAGGTTCCGGAAGATCAGTAAAGGAAACACCTCTGCTATATCATCGAGCATTTCAATCTTCATTGTTATTATATTATCCTTAACTCAGGACCTTAGTTGAGATAAGCCCGACAACGCAATCGCGAAGAACCTAGTTTTTGAATCGTATTGGTTAGGAGTTTCAATTCTGATTTTCGTAAATAGTCTCTGTTTGACGAACCGGACACAATTTATGAGAGAAGAGAGATAATAGTATAATATTATCATTATATTAGTATTAGAAGATGCTTGAATGATATTATAAGGTTACCTGGTCTATTTTAGTTAAAAACAGAAAATCGGTTTAACCGGGTTCACAGTTTACTGGTGTAGCTTAGCACCAGCACTCTTTGAGGACTTTAGCAATGCTAAGGCCTCATCATACATGTTATACTCTCATATTAAATATGTTACTAGTGTCATTTATGCTAGTAGCTCAAAAAAGTATTTTTAGAGATGCTTTTACGAGTGTTCCGATACATCTAGTTTTAGTAGTTATACACCTGAGATATTTTAATATTATTTTAATCCACCTCCAAGCCAACCAATCACAACTCACCTTACACCCCCCAAGACCTCCAAGGCTGCCTCATTTGCACATTGTGGCCGAAAATCATCAAGAGAAAAAGGAGAAAAAGTTCTTGGTTCATAAATCTTCAAAGCTTGATTTCTTCTGAACTAAAACTCAAATCAAAATTTCAATCTGACCAAAATGATCCTCTCTTCTTTCTCTACATGATCATATGACTTATCAAGGCTGGAATCAAGGTGAGTTAGCTGCACCATCTCCCTTTTGTTTCGGTTTCAAGGAAACATGCTTAAACATGTGTTTTCTTGATGTTCTTCCTTAGGAATCATGCTTAACTTGACTTGAGGGCCAAGAAATATTTATTTCCAGAAAGTTTAAGGTGAGAAATCCCTTCATAACATTCTGAGTGAGATTTGGTTAGTTGAGGGTTTTTTGATTTAAAGTTGTTCTTGATGTGATTTAGGAGAAAAAAGTACTTAAGGACCACCTAAGGATATAACCGAATTTGGAGCAGCAAAACTAGGTAGAGTTTGACAAAATTAATCTTGATTAATTGTGTTTGAGTTGTGTAAATGTTTTATGATTTGTCTGTGCTAAAAATTAGTTGTATATATGATTGATTCTTGGTGAAATTTTGATAAAATTTGATGAAATTCAAGCTATGAGTTTGTGTTCTTGGAGCTGCTGGAAAAATGAAACCCTAGGCCTTAAATTGGGGTTGAATTTGTGTTAAAATCATGTGGAAAAGATGGGATTTTAGTGGCTGGGAATTTATTGTGAATTTTGGTAAAAATCGGTTACTGAAAAGATTGAAAAACGGGTGAAAACAGAGAAAGAATCTGAAGAATTTACGAAGAACATGAAGAACATGAAGAACACTTTGAGTGTGGTGAAGAACAATGAAGAACACCTTTTAGATCTTAAAAAGGGCAAAGAAGTAAATATTTTGGTGTTTGGGAGGTTATTTGGTAATTTCTGAAAGTTATGGTGGTTAAAGTAGAAATATTAAAAGTTACAGGTGGTAAAAAGTGAATTTTAAAGGTTAAAAGTTAAAGTGGGGTAATTTTCAAAAATTTAATAATAAAATAATAAATAATAATAAAATATTAAATAATAATATTTAATTAAAAATAATATTTTAATAAAAAATAATAAAATAATGCGAAAAAGGCAGTTTTCTGTAAAAGCTTTAGAAAGACAACTTTAAGCGCAGAATCTCATAATTACCTTCATAAAACACTTAGGGAGTGGTAATAAAATGATAGTGAGACAAAGATAAAGGAAAGATAAGAAGTTAAAGAAAAGATAAAAACCAAAGAATATTCTGTAAAGTTTTAACGACAGAAAAACAGACAAAGATTTGTAAACGAACTAAGGCAACATAGTTAGTCCTTGAGTTGCGGCTAGGGTCAAGTATTATATGAAAAGTTAAATTGTTTTAGTATAGACTTAATGAACCTATACTTGGGACGCTAACTATTCATACCAAAATTTACATAAGCTTTAAATACATACGTTAAGCAGAGAAAAGAGTAACTAGAGCAAAGTAAAGATATACAGAGAACAGAGTAACCAGAGTAGAGTAAAGAGATCAAGAGAAAAGAGTAATTAGATCAGAGTAAAAAGACAAAGAGAAAAGAGTAATCTGATAAAGAGAAATGGTTTGAGTTAAGATGTTGTAAAAGTAAAAGCTGTAAAGTTTATATAGTATGATTGAACAGAGAAAGAAAGAGGTACTGCATAAGAATGTGAAAGTGATGATGATAATGAGAATGATTATATAAGAATCTGCTGCAAAGAGGCAGTCAGATAGATGGTGGTACGACCACTGAGAGTGCTTCCCTGCGATACTTAGCTATAATGCTATTTTGTAAGTCAGAGGACTCTTACAGAGGTATCGAGAAAACACAACAAGCATATATTCCTGTAAGTCAAAGGATTCTTACAGTGAGTGTGTGTGTGTGTGTGCTCCTGTAAGTCAAACGACTCTTACAGTGAGTGTGTTGGGCAGATATAAGTTAACTAGCTCCGCCATGCAAGTCAAAGGACTCTTGCAATGGTTTGCCTCACAAGTCAAAGGACTCTTGCGAGGGGCATTGCCAACAGGGAAGCCTTACCTGGTCAGAAGACTCCGGGTAACGTCGGGAGCGGGTATGTAACTGATAAATGAGCTCATTACCTGTACTAGGGCTAGACATGCATCATACTTGGTTGTACATTTCTTCTATTATGTTTGTTGTATGAATGTATGCTTTCTTTGTTTGTATTATATTCTTTGTATTTGTGTTTTATTTTCTTGTATTCTTTTGTTTGTGTTCTGCTTTCTGTTTTCTCTATTTTCTCTATTTATCTATATCTTCTGTTTACTGATTCTCGGTATTTTGCTATTCATCTGCTAAACAATACAGAATTAATGAACTTAACTAATAACCCCGGTCCTACTAAGAACTCCCCAGTTCTTACCCCCTCTCTCTCCCTTCCCCCTTCAGATGGAAGTAAGAGTACCCTTCCGTAGTTCGTTGATGATCGTTCCGTAAAGAGGATTTCGCTCTAGGTAGTCTTCTGAGTCTAGAGTGAACTCTATTATCTGTTTATATGTATATACTATGAGACCAGTCAACGTCTGCACCCTGTTTGTATGCAAACTTTAACCTAAATCATGTGTACGAGACTCCTGTTATGTGGCTACTTGATGAGGTACCAGAGAGACGTCATATGTACCATCTTTTGATGACGTTCTACCTGACATGAGTTTTGAAGACTTAGAACATACTTTCCCTCAGTTTAGTAGTTTAGAGGGACTAGGTGAGTATAGAGTCTAGGCTAGCCTGGGTGCCAACTTAGGAACTTTTTGAACAGGTCAGGGCCTGGGATGTTGTATGTATATATATGTATATAGTTATTATCTAGCTATATCTAGGGGTGTTCTAACTAAAAGTCTATACTCTGATAAAGGTTGGACAACTGAATGTTGATAACTGCTTGAAAATGTATTTAAGTGTGGTTGTTTATAACTGTTTTATCTGTTATTATTTGTGAACTGATTACGAATGATTCTATTTATTAATCCAAACATTTTAAAAAAAGTACCTCGAAAAATAACTATGCTTTTAACAACGAATCAGGCTCATATAATAAATAATAGATAATAATTAGGAAGACAAGTTGGTAGCGCTCAGTTTCTAGTATGATCATGACGTACCAGAAATTGGGTTGTTACACTTGTTCATCCAATTCCTAGAAAGATAAAGCTATAGGGAGTGAGAACCTAACCACATGGTCTCACCATGGATTTTTAGAATTATCATAAGTAAAAATTAAAAAAAAGTGTTTTCAAGCACAGTGATCATCGCTCGTCTTATGAATCTTTTTAAAAGAAATCAGTTAATTATCCAAAATCTTTCTTTTCTTATAAGAAAATTTTAAAAGTTTCCTAGATTGTATGAATGACCAACCTGTTTTAAGCATAGGTTTATTAAGTCTATGCTGAACTAACTTGATTTTTCATACTTAACTAAACCTCAATTAGAAACCAATTACGGCCTCCAACCCATAACATAATCAATCAACACTATCATCAACTCATCACCAATATTCAATCTCAAAAATACCACACTAGAAACAACCCTCAGCGCCTCCTCTACCCGTCAGAGGGATCTCTCAAAAATAAACACAGGCAAAACAGACAAGGAAAGCACAGGTATTGATAGCAGTTATAGCAAACAGCTCAAATAGTAGTTAATAACAGTTAAGCAATTAGGCAAACCAAGACAAAATCAAACTCAAACAAAGCATACAAATGCATATGATGTATTCTTGTCCTATGGCTGATGATATCATTTGTCGGTTATATAGCCAAACCCGACATGTGCTGGTAGCTAACCTTGGACAGAAACACCCCATCACGGAGCAAGTAGGTCTGAGCCATAACCCCCTTGCTACTACCCGCTTAACCCAAAGCAAGTGGAATGAACCTTTATTGCTGCTACTACCCAGGCGGGTGTTTAAGAACTCAACCCATAATAAGTGGAATAAACCACTACTGTTGCTACTGCCCAGGCATCACAATCACTGATCCAGAACAAGTGAAACAAACCACAACCCTTGCTACTTCCCAGGTATCTTATTCAAATTAAATTTCATTTTCAAATCCATTCTCAATATCATTCAATTCATTCAAAAAATCATACTTTAAGATCAATTCTCATCATCCTTCATTTAAATTCTATCATCATCATTCCTTATTATCACACTCATCCTCATCACACCTCCCATTCCATTCATCAATAATCCAAACTCAAAACATAATTCATTCTTTTCTAAATACATCAAACTCAAAAAATAATCATTTTCTTAATAAATTGAAATCAACTTATATAACCCTTAAATCCAAATCTTTCTAAATAACAATTTCAAATGAAGCCTCCAATTTTCATAAAATTTTGACAGCATCCTCTCTAAAACTTAGACTTTAGCACCCTCACACGTTCCATCAAAATCACATTTTCCAAACCATTCTCAACCATTTTCAATATCAAACAATTATCAAATATCAAATCCTTTCCAATTTTTAAACCAATTCTGACTTAAATCAGGTTCAATAGCAAATCACTTTCAATTTCAACTATTTTCAGTATAAATTCACTTTTTAATATCAATTCAACTCCAAAACCAAGAAACCACTTTTCATAATACTCAATCAAATCAATTTTCCAACTTTATTTATATCAGCAACCACACACCACTCAAACAACTAATAATTCTATCATACAGACAATCACATCCATTAGATCACATAATCACAGAAATATATTTTTCGTATCAAATCTACTTATAACAATTCCGTAATAGAAAATAAGTTTTAAGAAAAATTCCTACCTCGAATAGTCGGAACCCGACAGGTATAAAACGTGCAAACACCTTTCTACCGCCCACAGCAGCGGCAGAGAGCTCCGGCAGTGACGCAACAGCTTAGTGTCGCATGCAACAACCATTAAACTCAACATGCAAGACCTAAAACTCAACCTTATGTTACCAACATCTTAGAACCCTTAACAACTTATAATAGAATACCGATTTCAACGATTTTGGAAACAAAAAAAATGCTTGCCAAGACAAGGGCTCCAGCGGCAGTTTTTGGCGGCTAGAACAGTGGCGAAGGCAACGGACATCCCGACGGCGGCAAGGAGGCACAGCTGCAAGGTTTCCTCCACCTCCGGCAGTGATCCCCGCAGCAGTACCCCCTCATTTTCTCTCTCTCTCCCATTCAAGGTCCTCTTCCTGGCGACTCCAATAGTGGCAGCGGCGGCTGGGCGACATGAAGTGGCAGCGCTGCTTCCTCTTCTGCCTTGTGAACTCGTCTCTCTCCCTATCCTCTATTCATCGCGTGACAACGATGGTGACGACGAGGCACGACAAAGCTGGCGACGCAAGGCGCGATGGCTGCCATCGAGCTCCTCGAACAATGACTGGCTTCCTCTCGGTGAGCACGAACGACGAGGATGATGGCCTCTCTCCTTCTCGGCACTGCTCTCTGTCTCGGTTCTGGCCTTCCCTCGCCACGGCGTTGGGCGACTAGATGGCGACTGTGTGGTGACAACGTATTCTCCCTTGAGCTCTCTTCTCGTTCTCTGTTTTCTCTGTGGCTGCGTGTGTATTTTGTTTGTGTTGAGGAAGAAAGGGAAAGAGAGTGGCGGCTAGGTTTAGGTTGTGGATGAGTTACGGTTAGGTAAAATTAGGGTTTTGATTTGGAAACTAGGGTTTGGGTCGAGTATTAATTAAAAACCAAATTTAATCCAATATAATTAACTTTAAGAATACTATTTATTTTTTTCAACTTACAAATTATTTTTAGTTAAGTACTTTAATTTAAAATTAGAAATAAATAAATAAATTTTCTTTTAGTTCATAAAATTAAACAAAACTTTCAATTATTCAATTTAAATTGTATAAAACTCTCATTATTTTTAATTATTAAAACTTTAAATCACTAATATGAAAATACTTAATTATTAGAAAATTTTATAAAACCTAATAAATTTTAAATTCAAAGTATAAAAAATTTAATTTAATTATTTTTAGAAAAAATAATTTTCTTTAAATAAAATTATCAACGAATATATTAATAACTTACTATTTAATTTCCAAAAATCCAGAGTCTTACACTTTGATGTTTTGATGATAAATTGTTCTTATATGAGAACATATGCTGCTTTGATGATTAAATAATGCGTAATTGTTCTGACTTATTGCTGAGTTGATCATGCTCAATAATTTCTGAGATATATGCCAATATGACATAAGAGTTGGTTGAAAAGCTCACATTAAGAGGGAGCTACTTTTATGGAAAAAAAAGGGAGAGTTGATCACATCTAAAATGGTATCATCAAAGGGAAGTTTTTAAACTGAACTCTGTAATTCATTCTCTTTATTTCCATAATCAATGATGTTTATCATCAAGGAGGGAGATTATTGTGTTTAGCAAACAAGTAATCACACTTTGATGATGACAAACATAGTGTTATTTGGGTTGATAAACCAAGTGTGTTTTTGATGTGTTATTTAGTAATGCAGGCCCAAGTCAATAATCATTAGTGCAACCCAATATAAAGAGCAAATAGCCCAAACAGAGAAAATCATATATCTAAGCCATAGTTACTTGGAGCAAGGTTGCCAAAAGAAAATTGAATCCATAACCCAGCCACTTTACTATTCAAGTAAAAGGAAAGCAACCCTAAGTTTTTGCTAAGTTCACTTCGCTAAAGCATAGAGAAGAAATGGGATTTCACTTTTTTTTCATTCTAACATCAAAGAGGAAGAAAGGAAAAGTAAATCAAGAAAGTCATGTCAAATCAAGATTAACAAAAGCAAGTTAAGCACAATCAGAAGGTTTAAAGGTAATTTGTTTTCATTTACATGCAAGGCAAATGCTTGCTGTTTTCCCCTTTCCTCTGCACCACTATTTCGAGTAAGTTAAAGAAAGTGGTGGCTATCTTGTTCTGCTGTAAATCAATGGTTGATGATGAAACTTGGAGACAAAGTACAAGATTAAGGGTTTAGATTTTATCAAGCTCTTTGAGAAAGCTAATTGCTACTAATCTTCCCTCTGCTATCATGCTTAACACTAATTTTCAATCCCTGATTTTTTGGACTAATAGAAGGAAAAAAAGGAAAATTTTAGCTAGCTCAGGATTCAATAAGTTGACCTTGTGTACAAGCCCTAGTTGAGGAATAGAGTTCATACAAAAAGAAAAATCATCCTCATTTTTGCTCAAGGAGAGAGAACCTGAAAAAAGAGAAGAGTGAAACCTCACAAATCAAGTTTGAAGTCTTGGGATGCATTGCACCTACACTAAAGGGAGTACTCCGCTAAGATGAAAAACAACATTTAAGAGTTTAGAAGTTAGGTTCAGCATATAGACTTTGAGCTGTAAATCATCATCTCCTTCAGGGTTTATCTTTAAATATTCTGTTTGTATGTTATGTCTTTTTTTATTTCTATGCAGTGGTAAAAGGCATAAAAGAGAGGCATTAAGAAAAATCCATTGAGAGAAAGTTAGAGAGAAAAGTCAAAATTTGTTTTAGATCTCCTTTGATTATTTTTTGTTCTATTTTTTATGTCTGAGTTGTATCCCTTGCTAAGTTGGGTAAGCACTTAGTGTGTTGAGAGTTTAGGGAGTTGCTTAGCTAAGTCAAGTTTAGGTAGAAGCTTGATTTGTCCTAGATAGGATTAGGTTGAATCCTAGGAAATTAGTATATGTAATATTTGATATGATAGTGAAAAGTTTACCGCTGTTGTGGTAGAGACTAGATGTAGGTTGCATTGCACGAAGCAACTGAACTAGGATACATGACTGTGTCATCTTCTTCTTCCCTACACTAATTCTGTTTTTCACAATTTATGAGACAAAATGAAATTGTCTCCTACATAATCTATCTCGCAGACAAAACAGAAGCTAAGTTACATTTTCTGGTTTGAGGAAAAAATTAATCAAGTTTAAAAGAAGACCATAGATTTAACCCCCTTCTCTAGGACAACAAGAACTTTCAAACATAAAATAGGTTAGTTGTCAAAGTAACTTTTATTAGATGGTGAAATATGTTATTATTAAGTTGCGTTACTGAGTATTAGTTGTAATGTTATTAAATAAAATTTTTAAATGTGTAATTTAGAAAATTAATTTCTCAAAAAATATTTATTAATTAATTTAATTTATTTTGAAGAATAATAAGTTAAGAAATGTGAAATAATTTTATTTTTTTATTTCAAATTTTAAATTTTTTATGTTAATTTTGAATATGGTGTATAACTTATTTTATTGAATGTTAGTTGCAATGTTGTTGAAATAATTCTTTATTATAATTTTTATTCTTTTGTTTCGAAATTTAAATTTTTACTTTTGATTTCGAATATGTCATATTTTAAATAGAATTGGTAGATATTCTATCAAAAATAATCATGATAAATAAGAATATACATTATCATATAAAGTAAGGCTTACTAATATTCGAGATTCTGTTGAAAGACAACACAGAGATTCTAAGAACATCCTACTATAAATTGCCTGCAATATACATGGTACTTTGATCAATTTGACTCCACAATTTGGTACTCAGCACTTTTTCAAATGTTGTAATTCTTCACACCTTGCACGACTACCTCTCTACTTTTGAATTTGTGACCAATGCGAAACTTCACACCACCGTCTGTATTGTAATCGTCCCCAATCATATTAGAAAATGGAATTTCTTCGTGCATCGCATCCAGATCCAATGTATGATAGTGGCTGGGTACTGCTAATAACTCCAAAATTGGTTGCGGGGCAAGCAAAAGATACCGAACTGATTCACCGGAGTCTACGGTATAAATTCCTCCTCATCATCATTCGATCCTCAAAAGAACCACTTTTATTACTATCAACAACATACTCTTTATTAGACTCCCCATTGTCCACGTCCATGTGTACCATTGGACTAGCACAGTGCAGAGGTGGTGGTACAAGAAGTGGGTTATCTTGAACAAAATTCGAGTGGCCAGAACCATCATCACTAACATCACTAACCTCCATAGAAAGCTCTATCATTTTTTCCGTCATGATTCTCTCGTGGACATCAAACATGAGGCACACATGCTCATCGCCATCGAGTCAAAATAGAGGAAACTGAAATACTCCATTTTCCATTGGTGTTAGCAATCTATACCCAACTCTTCTAACCTCTTTTGTCTCATTAGCACCTAAGTTCGTCAATATTACACTCGTTAACTCAGATAAAGAATTTACTCTCCAAGTACACAATAGAATAGGATTACCACACTTAAATTCTCCTAGTGTCACTATTTCTCATGTGACAATTAGATACACACTTACAATAATATATCCACTACCACTAGATATTTTTACTAACTTTATTTAAAAAAATAGAGGAGAAGAAGAAGTGAAATATTTGTAGAAAAGACTAATACTTGCAGATCTTTTTATAGCTAATTGAAATTTGTCGTACTTTATCTCGTTTACAGTGTAAAAGAACTAACTTTTCAAGTATCTCGTTTACAATGTAAATGATTTGAGTTTAAGTGTATCTCATTTACAGTGTAAATAAAATATATGCATATCGCTCCTCTCATATATCACGTGTGCAAACGTGATACGTACAACGCGACATGTCTTATCTCATTTATAATGTAAACGAGATACACTTAAACTCAACTCATTTACATTATAAACAAGATATGTAAAATAATACAAAATGGTAATTAAACTATAAATTATCTATATCCGTAAATAAAATAATTAAATTATTCATTTAAAAAATTCAAAAAATTATTAATACCTAGGAGGTATATTAACAGTATGCAGAGACATATTCACAGTACATAGGTAGTGTATTGTACTTCTCTTATTAAAAGTATATAATTGAAATATTATAAAGGCAGAACAGTCAAACTTTTAGGTTGAATGCAAGTATAAGGATGTTCTTCTTTTGGAGAAAAATTATTTAAATGAGTTTAATAAGAATATAAAAATAGGTAAAAATATTAGTTTAAAAATATATTATAGTGATCACTTTTTTTTCAAACATTTGGGGTGTTAATTTTGTATATAAAAATTCATGTGATGTTCATTTTGTGATAACATGCGAATATTTAAGATTGTACTTTATCAATGTGTAGATAATCAAGTATTAAGGAGAATCATAAATATTTTTTATAGCAGCCTGTGTTAGTGTTCAATGATTTCGTTCAATTTTAAATAATATATGTGGCTAACAAAGCAAGCACGCATGAAATATTTTCGATATACCAGTAAACGCAGGCAAAAGTATCAATTATCGAGTTATATATTGAATTTGAAGAACTAGTTATGGTTGATTTACTGGAACCTAACATCGACTGGACATGTTATAACACTGAAAGCGACAAGAAATTTGAAGGTACTTATCATATTTTAGTCCAACTGAAGATGGTGATAAAATTGATATAATAGATTAACCTGATATGGAAAAGCACTAACAAGCCAACATCTATATGGAGAATTTTGTTTCATACATGCTTTAGATTTGGACAAAATTTTATGAGTATGTCAATATAGGTAAGTTTCTGATTGTTTTATTATTATTATTATTGAATCGTACAGTAATAATCGAATTTATTTTTTATTATTGGTGTAAACCCTCCTATTACAAAGGATGGTAAATTTGTCATTGACATAGAGTTAAGTTGTAGAGAGATAGTAACTACGGCAATCGAAGATTATATATTTTAATAATATATTAATAAAATATATTTAAAATATATTTAAATATAAAAATATTTAATTCTATTTTAAATAACATAACATATATTAAATTATTTTTAATAATATATTATATTAAATATGTTTATTTTTCATAAACTGAAAATATATCTAAATATTACCTTCATCTAACACACACTAACTAATTTCAAAAATAATAAACTAAATTATTTTTTTAACTACAAATCACAAATTTAGAAAGAAATTCTACTTACATCATTAAGTAAAAAATTATCATTAAATAAAATATTTATTTGTAAAAAATGAGCTCGTGTTGATGAATGAGTTGAAAATAAAATTCTCAGAGAATGGAAAAGTGTGTGAAAGAAGAGAGAGAAACAAAGCGTGAAAATGACATGAAGAGTGAGAGATGTTTCGTTTAGGGTTGGAGCATATCGCCGTGGAGGAAAGAGTGGGCAAAACAGTACTTATTATGGAATTGATCAATAACATTGCCAAAGCTCATGGCGGTGTATCCGTATTTGGCGGAGTGGGGGAGCGTTTGGTGTTTTGATGATCCCTACTTTATTAACCGCAACTTCTGTATTTATTATCGCTTTCATTGCTGCCCCTCTAGTAGATATTGATGGTATTCGTGAGCCTGTTTCTGGATCTCTACTTTACAGGTCTGTCTAGTATGGAATGCGTGTCGTGCAAATAATGCAATACCTAAGGGAAGTATTATGATGGTGTCAGAACTGTACATCCATCTTCCTGTATGTTTCCAGCCATCGATGTCCAGAGCCTCTTTGGGCTTTTAAATGCTTTATCTCAAGGAAACTCTTGATGGTGGGCTTTCGATCGATAATCTCGGACCAGTTGGTCCAAGTTATTGGGTGATGAAGCACCCCTTGAATTTAGTCGCCTGAGCCCTATCCTTAGACAATCACACCACAGACATATAACTGGGTTCTTTAACCATTGATGCTCTGAGCTTTGCAACCTTTGATCTTTATTTTGATTTTTTTGCTGTTTCTTTCTCTCTTTCTTTTCAATTCATGTTCAATGATTCTTTTCTTTTGGTCAGAAATCTCATATTACTTCTCTAAGCTTCATACTCATATGGAATCATCCTTTCTCTTCACACAAGATCATCAACCTTAATCAATCCATGACTATCACACTTAATGCATCGTCACTTATTGTCAGAGGGTTCTTTATTTATTGAATTCAATCCTTCGTCTATCTGGCAACTATTTCTTATGTGTTTAGAGTGTTTAAGAGGATTTCACAAGTAGTAAGTTCAGCTGGCATGACATGGTGTGAGAAAATATGAAAATAGCAAACCCAAAATAGAAAGTATATGACTAGGAGCTAAAAGGAAACAAAATCACCTTAACTATTGTTGTTGCCTTCATCATCTCTAAGGTTATATAGCACATAGCCTCCAACACCAAATTTAGAATGGTTGCTTATCCTCAAGCAATAAAGAAAAAGAAATAATGGTATTGGAAATAAGAGTAAATAGGATTAGCAAGTGAAAGTAAATCGAGCAATGTAAAAAGGTGAGCCAATGCATGCGCCTCGATCACAACAATAGTGATGATGATGAAGTTTGCAGAGATTTTCTGACTCTTCGAGTAATCATAGCCACTACATCTAAAAACAAGTTCAATCTGACATTAAAGCTGGAAAACAAATTTGAATCGAGGGCAAGGAATAGTATGTATAATGTATATGATAAGAAAAGCCAGGCGTGCATCGATGTTGCATGCATGCGTAGTGGTGAGCGACCATACCAAACTTAGGTTTGGTTATAGTGTATAAGAAATTGAACCAAAATGCTAACGCATGCATCGAGAAGGAACTCGATATGATGTCCCCAGGGTGCACTATGAAGCATGGCGTGGGACTCTGGGGCTTTCACATTGGACGCCAGAAATTATTGACCCTGGGAGTGTAAAAATGGTGCATGGCACGGGACGTGAAAATTTTCACGTCGCACACAAGATCGAGTAACATCCCTGGGATAGCCTTTTGATATATGGTCAGGTACGTCACCACACTAAACTTATCTCGAATCATGTCTCGATGTGTATATTTATTGCACCAAACTCAGATATATATGCATGTTATGAAAGAGGAAATAAAGTAAGAATTAAGGAAAGAAAAACACAAAATCAAAGGATACTAAATATTAGATTACCTCCCAACAAGCTCTTTTTTAACGTCACTAGCTTGATGGTTCACCCCTCTAAGTGAGGAGTTATGTGGTCCTTTGACAATCAGTCTCGTCTCCGAGATAATGCTTGAGTCTCTGACCATTGACAGTGAAAGTTCTTCTTGAATTCCCTTCCATAATCTCAATATGACCATAGAGTGAAACCTTGTTGATAGTGAAAGGTCCTGACCACTTAGACTTTAGCTTTCCAGGAAAAAGTTTCAACTTAGAATTGTAGAGGAGGACTGCTTGTCCAGGCTCGAAAGTCCTGGGGACTATCTACTTGTCATGCCACATCTTGGTCTTCTCTTTATAGAGTTTTGAATTCTCATAGGCTTTCGTCTGAAACTCATCAAGTTCATTGAGTTAGAGGAGCTGTTTCTCTTTAGCTGCCTTTGCATCAAAGTTAAGGAACTTTGTTGCCTAATAAGCTCTGTGCTCTAGTTCTACTGGCAGATAACAGGCCTTGCTATAGACAAGATGATAAGGTGACATCCCATTTGGAGTCTTGAAGGCTGTGCGATAAGCCCAGAGGGGATCATCAATCTTCTTAGCCTAATCCTTCCTTGAGGCTCCCTGGTGCACGAAATCACAATCACACTTTTGTAATTCCGCACAACTAACCAGCAAGTGCACTGGGTCATCCAAGTAATACCTTACGTGAGTAAGGGTCGATCCCACGGAGATTGTCGGCTTGAAGCAAGCTATGGTTATCTTGTAACTCTTAGTCAGAATATCAATAATTCTTAGTTTTAATTGTAAAATGTAAAAGAACATGAAATAAATACTTGTTATGCAGTAATGGAGAACAGGTTGAGGTTTTGGAGATGCTCTGTCCTTTGAATCTCTGCTTTTCTACTGTCTTCTTCTTCACGCACGCAAGGCTCCTTCCATGGCAAGCTGTATGTTGGTGGACCACCATTGTCAATGGCTACCATCCGTCCTCTCAGTGAAAATGGTCCAAGTGCGCTGTCACCGCACGGCTAATCATCTGTCGGTTCTCACTCATGTTGGAGTAGGATCCATTGATCCTTTTGCGTCTGTCACTACACCCAACACTCGTGAGTTTGAAGCTCATCACAGTCATCCCATCCCAGATCCTACTCGGAATACCTCAGACAAGGTTTAGACTTTCTGGATCTTAGGAATGCTGCCAATTGATTCTAGCTTATACCACGAAGACTCTGATCTGAACCATGAGGCTAAGAGATACACACTCAATCGAAGATAGAACGGAAGTGGTTGTCAGGAACATGTTCATAGGTGAGAATAATGATGAGTGTCACGGATCATCACATTCATCAGGTTGAAGTGCGAGTGAATATCTTAGAATAGAAACAAGCGTGATTGAATGGAAAACAGTAGTAATTGCATTAATTCATCGAGACACAGCAGAGCTCCTTACCCCCAACCATGGGGTTTAGAGACTCATGCCGTAGAAAATACAAATTCTGATGTAAAATTTCATGAGGTACAAAATGAATCACTAAAAGTATAAACTAGTGACCTAGGGTTACAGAAAATGAGTAAGCTAGAATAGTTAGTGTAGAAATCTATTTTCGGGGCCCACTTGGTGTGTGCTTGGGCTGAGTATTGAAGCTTTCACATGTAGAGACTTTTCTTGGAGTTAAACGCCAGCTTTTGTGCCAGTTTGGGCATTTAACTCCAGCTTTCATGCTAGTTCTAGCGTTAAACGCCAGAATAGGGTAGAAAGTTCGCGTTAAAACGCCAGTTTACATCATCAAAACTTGGGCAAAGTATGAACCACTATATATTGCTAGAAAGCCCAAGATGTATACTTTCCAACGCAATTGAGAGCACACCAATTGGGCTTCTGTAGCTCGAGAAAATCCATTTCGAGTACAGGAGGGTCAGAATCCAACAGCATCTGCAATCCTTCTTCAGCCTCTAAATCAGATTTTTGCTCAGGTCCCTAAATTTCAGCCAGAAAATACCTGAAATCATAGAAAAACACACAAACTCATAGTGAAGTCCAGGAATGTGATTTTTGAATAAAAACTAGTAAAAACATAATTAAACTAACTAAAATATACTAAAAACATACTAAAAACAATGCCAAAGCGTATAAATTATCCGCTCATCACAACACCAAACTTAAATTGTTGCTTGTCCCCAAGCAACTGAAAATCAAATAGGATAAAAAGAAGAGAATATACTATAAATTCCAAACTATCAATGAAACATAGCTCCAATCAGATGAGCGGGACTTGTAGCTTTTTGCCTCTTGAATAGTTTTGGCATCTCACTTTATCCATTGAGGTTCAGAATGATTGGCATCTATAGGAACTCAGAGTTCAGATAGTGTTATTGATTCTCCTAGTTCAGTATGTTGATTCTTGAACACAGCTACTTTATGAGTCTTGGCCGCGGCCCTAAGCACTTTGTTTTCCAGTATTACCACCGGATACATAAATGCCACAGAAACATAATTGGGTGAACCTTTTCAGATTGTGACTCAGCTTTGCTAAAGTCCCCAATTAGAGGTGTCCAGGGTTCTTAAGCACACTCTTCTTTTGCTTTGGACCTTGACTTTAACCGCTCAGTCTCAAGTTTTCACTTGACACCTTCACGCCACAAGCACATGGTTAGGGACAGCTTGGTTTAGCCGCTTAGGTCGGGATTTTATTCCTTTAGGCCCTCCTATCCACCGATGCTCAAAGCCTTGGGATCCTTTTTATTTACCCTTGCCTTTTGGTTTTAAGGGTTATTGGCTTTTTGCTCTTGCCTTTTGGTTTTAAGAGCTTTTGGCTTTTTCTGCTTGCTTTTTCTCTCTTTTTTTTTGCTATTTTTTTTCTATTTTTTTCTGCAAGCTTTTGTATTCACTGCTTTTTCTTGCTTCAAGAATCATTTTTATGATTTTTCAGATTATCAAATAACATGTCTCCTTGTCATCATTCTTTCAAGAGCCAACATATTTAACATTCTTAAACAACAACTTCAAAAGACATATGCACTGTTCAAGCATTCATTCAGAAAACAAGAAGCATTGTCACCACATCAATATAATTAAACTAAGTTCAAGGATAAATTCGAAACTCATGTACTTCTCGTTCTTTTGAATTAAAACATTTTTCATTTAAGAGAGGTGATGGATTCATAGGACATTTATAACCTTAAGACAAAGTTACTAAATACTAATGATCATGTAATAAGACACAAACTTAGATAAGCACTTAACATAGAAAATGAAAAACAGAGAATGAAAGAACAAGGAATGAGTCCACCTTAGTGATGGTGGCGTTTTCTCCTTAAGGAACCAATGATGTCCTTGATCTCTTCTATGTCTCTTCTTTGTCTTTGTTGCTCCTCCCTCATTGCTTTTTGATCTTCTCTAATTTCATGAAGGATGATGGAGTGCTCTTGATATTCCACCCTTAATTGTCCCATGTTGGAACTTAATTCTCCTAGGGAGGTGTTGATTTGCTTCCAATAGTTTTGTGGAGGAAAATGCATTTGAGGCATCTCCGGGATCTCATGGTGATGAGCTTCATGCGTCTCTTGAGCTCCATGAATGGGCTCTCTTATTTGCTCCATCCTTTTCGTAGTGATGGGCTTCTCTTCCTCAATGGGAATGTCTCCTTCTATGTCAATCCAGCTGAATTGCATAGATGGCAAATGAGGTGAGGTAAAGCTAATCTTGCCATAGTAGAGGACTTGTCAGCCACCTTGTAGAGTTCTTGAGGTATAATCTCATGAACCTCCACCTCTTCTCCAATCATGATGCTATGGATCATGATGGCCCGGTCTATAGTAACTTCAGACCGGTTGCTAGGGGAATGATTGAGCGTTGAATGAACTCCAACCATCCTCTAGCTACAGGCTTAAGGTCCAGTCTTCTCAGTTGAACCGGTTTGCCTTTTGAGTCAATCTTCCATTGAGCTCCTTCCACACATATGTCCATGAGGACTTAGTCTAACCTTTGATCAAAGTTGACTCTCCTTGTGTAGGGGCGTGCGTTCTCTTCCATCATTGGCAAGTTGAACGCCAACCTTACATTTTCCGGACTACAATCTAAGTAATTCCCCCGAACCATGGTGAGATAATTCTTTGGGTTCGGGTTCTTACTTTGATCATGGTTCCTTGTGATCCATGCATTAGCATAGAACTCTTGAACCATTAGAATTCCAACTTGTTGGATGGGGTTTGTTAGAACTTTCCAACCTCTTCTATGGATCTCATGTCGGATCTCCGGATACTCATTTCTCTTGAGTTTGAAAGGGACCTCGGGGATCACCTTCTTCTTGGCCACAACATCATAGAAGTGGTCTTGATGAGCTTTGGGGATGAATCTTTCCATCTCCCATGACTCGGAGGTGGAAGCTTTTGTCTTCCCTTTCCCTTTTCTAGAGGATTCTCCGGTCTTGGGTGCCATCAATGGTAATGGAAAAACAAAAAGCTTATGCTTTTACCACACCAAACTTAGAATTTTGCTCGCCCTCGAGCAAGAGAAGAAAGAATAGATGAAGAAGAAGAAGAAAATATGGAGGGGAGGAGGGAGAGGTGTATTCGGCCAAGAAGAGAAGAGAGGGTTGTGTTGTGTGAAAATGAGGAAGAATGGAGGGCTATATATAGGGAAGGGAGGGGGGGTAAGGTTTAGCCATAAGGGTGGGTGTTGGGTGGGAAATTGATTTTGAATTTTGAAGTTAGGTGGAGTTTATGAGGTAGGTTTATGGGAAAGAGTGGATGATGTGAGTGGTGAACTGGTGATAGGGAAGAGAGATTGAGGTGATTGGTGAAGAGTTTTGGGGAAGAATGTTTATTGGGAAGAGAGGATGAACATTGAGAAGAGGGAAGAGAGTGAGTGGTGGTAGGTGGGAATCCTGTGGGGTCCATAGATGCTGAGTTGATCCTGTGGGGTCCACAGATCCTGAGGTGTCAAAGATTTGCATCCCTGCACCCATTAGGCATGTAAAATGCCTTTGCATGCAAACGCCGAATTGATGCTTGTTCTGGGCGTTCAACGCCCAGATGCAGCATATTTCTGGCGTTGAATGCCAGCCAGATGCTTGTTTCTGGTGTTCAGCGCCAGCTCTTCTTCACTGTGCATTTCTGGCGTCTGAACGCCAGACAGATGCTCCTCACTGGCGTTTAAATGGCAGTGAGATCCTCCTCCAGGGTGTGATTTTTCTTCTGCTGTTTTTGATTCTGTTTTCAATTTTTATATTTATTTTGTGACTCCACATGATCATGAACCTAATAAAACATAAAAAAACAATAAAAATAAATTAAAATTAGATAAATAAAAATTGGGTTGCCTCCCAACAAGCGCTTCTTTAATGTCAATAGCTTGACAGTGGGCTCTCATGGAGCCTCACAGATGTTCAGAGCATTGTTGAGACTCCCCAACACCAAACTTAGAGTTTGGATATGGGAGTTCAACACCAAACTTAGAGTTTGGTTGTGGCCTCCCAACACCAAACTTAGAGTTTGACTGTGGGGGCTCTGGTTGACTCTGTTTTGAGAGAAGCTTACTGTGCCTCTTTTCCATGTTTACAGAAGGATGTCCTTGAGTTTTAAACTCAAGGGAGTCCTCATTCAATTGAAGAACTAGTTCACCTCTGTTAACATTAATCACAGCTCTTGTTGTGGCTAGGAAGGGTCTTCCAAGGATGATGGATTCATCCTCATCCTTCCCAGTATCTAGGACTATGAAATCAGCAGGGATGTAAAGGCCTTCAACCTTTACTAACACGTCCTCTACTTGTCCATAAGCCTCTTTTCTTGAATTGTCTGCCATCTCTAATGAGATTCTAGCAGCTTGCACCTCAAAGATTCCCAGTTTCTCCATTACAGAGAGTGGCATAAGATTTATTCCTGACCCAAGGTCACATAGAGCCTTCTCAAAGGTCATGGTGCCTATGGTACAAGGTATTAGGAACTTTCCAGGATCCTGTTTCTTCTGAGGCAATCTCAGTTGATCCAACGCATTTAGTTCATTGGTGAACAGGGGAGGTTTATCTCCCCAAGTCTCTTTACCAAATAAATTGGCATTCAGCTTCATGATTGCACCAAGGTACTTGGTAACTTGCTCCTCAGTAACATCTTCATTCTCTTCTGAAGAGGAATACTCATCAGAGCTCATGAAGGGCATAAGGAGGTTTATTGGAATCTCTATGGTCTCTAGATGAGTCTCAGATTCCCTTGGTTCCTCAAAGGGAAACTCCTTATTGATCACTGGACGTCCTAGGAGGTCTTCCTCCTTGGGATTCACGTCCTCCTCCTCTTTTGTGGTTTCGGCCATGATGGTTATTTCAATGGCCTTGCACTCTCCTTTTGGATTTTCTTCTGTATTGCTTGGGAGATTATTAGGAGGGATTTCAGTGATCCTTTTACTCAGCTGGCCCACTTGTGCTTCCAAATTTATAATGGAGGACCTTGTTTCATTCATGAAACTCACAGTGGCCTTAGATAGATCAGAGACTAAGTTTGCTAAATTGGAGGTATTTTGTTCAGAGTTCTCTGTCTGTTGCTGAGTGGATGATGAAAAAGGCTTGCTATTGCTAAACCTGTTTCTTCCACCATTATTAAAGCCTTGTTGAGGCTTTTGATCCTTCCATGAGAGATTTGGATGATTTCTCCATGAGGGGTTATAGGTGTTTCCATAAGGCTCACCTATGTAATTTACCTCTGCAATTGCAGGGTTTTCAGGATCATAAGCTTCTTCTTTAGAAGATGCCTCTTGAGTACTGTTGGATGCAGCTTGCATTCCATTCAGACTCTGAGAAATCATATTGACTTGCTGAGTCAATATTTTATTCTGAGCCAATATGGCATTCAGAGTATCAATTTCAAGAACTCCCTTCTTCTGAGGCGTCCCATTACTCACGGGATTCCTCTCAGAAGTGTACATGAACTGGTTATTAGCAACCATGTCAATGAGTTCTTGAGCTTCTGCAGGCGTTTTCTTTAGGTGAATAGATCCACCTGCAGAAGTATCCAATGACATCTTAGCTAATTCAGACAGACCATCATAGAATATATCCAGGATGGTCCATTCTGAAAGCATGTCAGAAGGACACTTTTTGGTCAGTTTCTTGTATCTCTCCCAAGCTTCATAGAGGGATTCACCTTCTTTCTGTCTGAAGGTTTGAACATCCACTCTAAGCTTACTCAGCTTTTGAGGAGGAAAGAACTTGGCTAAGAAATCCTTGACCAGCTTATCCCAAGAGTTCAGGCTATCCTTAGGTTGAGAGTCCAACCATATTCTAGCTCTGTCTCTCACAGCAAAAGGGAAAAGCATGAGCCTGTAGACTTCAGGATCTACTCCATTAGTCTTAACAGTATCACAGATCTGCAAGAATTCAGTTAAGAACTGAAAAGGATCTTCAGATGGAAGTCCATGAAACTTGCAGTTTTGCTGCATCAGAGAAACTAATTGAGGTTTCTGCTCAAAATAATTTGCTCCAATGGTAGGGATGGAGATGCTTCTTCCATGTAAATTGGAATTAGGTGCAGTAAAGTCACCAAGCATCCTCCTTGCATTATTATTATTTTCGGCTGCCATATCCTCTTCTTGTTCGAAAATTTCTGAAAGGTGCTTGCTGGATTGTTGTAATTTAGCTTCTTTTAGTTTCCTCTTCAGAGTCCTTTCAGGTTCTGGATCTGCTTCAACAAGAATATTCTTGTCCTTGCTCCTGCTCATATGAAAAAGAGAGAACAGAAAAATAATAATAATAGGGATCCTTTTTACCCAGGTATAGAGGTTCCCCTGTGTGAGTAGAAGAAGAAAAGAATGTAATGTAAAGAAAGAAACACAAGGGTGAGGAGAACAGAGATGTGAGATGAAGAGAAGTGTTAGTAGATGAATACATAAATAGAAGGAGATGAGAGAGGAAGAGGATTTTCGAAAATTATTTTTGAAAAATGGTTAGTGATTTTCGAAATTAGTTTTTGAAAAAGGTTAGTAATTTTCGAAAATTAGGAATAAAATTGAAATAAAAAATTAAAATAATTAGTTAATTAAAAAGAATTTTTGAAAAAGAGATATTTTTGAAAATTAAAGAGAGAGAGTTAGTTAGGTAGTTTTGAAAAAGATAAGAAACAAACAAAAAGTTAGTTAGTTAGTTGAAACAAATTTGAAAATCAATTTTGAAAAGATAAGAAGATAAGAAGTTAGAAAAGATATTTTAAAATCAAATTTTTGAAAAAGATATAATTTTGAAAAAGATATTTTTGAAAAGATATGATTGAAATTAGTTTTGAAAAAAAGATTTGATTTTTAAAATCACAATTAATGACTTGATTCACAAGAAATCACAAGATATGATTCTAGAACTTAAAGTTTGAATCTTTCTTAACAAGCAAGTAACAAACTTGAAATTTTTGAATCAAAACATTAATTGTTGATGATATTTTCGAAAATTATGAGATAGAATGAAGAAAAAGATTTTTGAAAAATATTTTTATAATTTTCGAAAATAAATAAGAAAAATGAAAAAGATTTGATTTTTGAAAAAGATTTTGAAAAAGATAAGATTTTTAAATTGAAAATTTGATTTGACTCATAAAAACAACTAGATTTTAAAAAGTTTTGAAAAAGTCAACTCAAATTTTCGAAATTTATGAGAGAAAAAAGGAAAGATATTTTTTTGATTTTTGAATTTTTAAAGATGAGAGAGAAAAACATGAAAAATGATGCAATGCATGAAAGTTATGGATCAAAGCAAGGAATGCATGCAAGAATGCTATGAATGTCAAGATGAACACCAAGAACACTTTGAAGATCATGATGAACATCAAGAACATATTTTTGAAAAATTTTCAATGCAAAGAAAATATGCAAGACACCAAACTTAGAAATCTTTGATGCTTAGACTCTATGGATGCAAAAATGCATATGAAAAACAAGAAAAGACACAAAACAAGAAAACATCAAGATCAAACAAGAAGACTTACTAAGAACAACTTGAAGATAATGAAGAACACTATGAATGCATGAATTTTCGAAAAATGCAAAGAATTTTTTTTTGAAAAAATGCAATTGACACCAAACTTGAAATTGACTCAAGACTAAAACAAGAAACACAAAATATTTTTTTTTATTTTTATGATTTTCTAATTTTTTTGTATTTTTCAAAAATTATTTGTGAAAAAGAAAAATAAGGATTCCAAAATTTTTAATATGAATTCCAGGAATCTTGCATTCTTAGTCTAAAGCTCCAATCTGAGGGTTAGACATGGCTTAATAGCCAGTCAAGCTTTAGCATGTAAATCAAGTGGATCAGGAATAGCAGCAGGTGGATCAGCAACAACTAGCTTGCTCTTGATAATGTTGGGTTGGAAGCCCCAGTCTAAATGAATTTAGACATGGCTTTACAGCCAGTCAGGCTTCAACATGCTTTATGAAATACTAGAATTCATTCTTAAAAAATTTTAGAATAATTTTCGAAAACAGATGAGAAATTTTTGAAAGATTTTTGAAAAATTTTTGAAAATAAAACAAAAAGAAAATTACCTAATCTGAGCAACAAGATGAACCGTCAATTGTCCAAACTCGAACAATCCCCGGCAACGGCGCCAAAAACTTGGTGCACGAAATTGTGATCTCAGGCAACGGTGCCAAAAAAAAAACTCTGTACGCACGTCTTAATAAATCGTTTTTCATTCACAACTTCGATACAACTAACCAGCAAGTGCACTGGGTCGTCCAAGTAATAAACCTTACGTGAGTAAGGGTCAATCCCACGGAGATTGTTGGTATGAAGCAAGCTATGGTCATCTTGTAGATCTCAGTCAGGCGGATAATAATTGATTATGGAGTTTTCGAAAATAAATAATAAATAGACAGAAAATAAAGATAGAAATACTTATGTATATCATTGGTGAGAATTTCAGATAAAGGTATAGAGATGCTTTCGTCCCTCTGAACTTCTGCTTTCCTGCTGTCTTCATCCAATCAGTCCTACTCCTTTCTATGGCTGGCTTTATGTAAGGACATCACCATTGTCAATGGCTACTTTTCATCCTCTCTGGAAAATGGTCCGATGCGCTGTCACTGCATGGCTAATCATCTGGAGGCATCACCGTGGTCAATGGCTGCATCCTATCCTCTTGTGAAAATGGTCCAAATGCTCTGTCACAGCACGGCTAATCATCTGAGGTTCTCAATCATACTGGAATAGGATTCACCCTCCTTTTGCGTCTGTCACTACGCCCAGCACTCGCGAGTTTGAAGTTTGTCACAGTCATTCAATCCCAGAGCCCTACTCGGAATACCATAGACAAGGTTTAGACTTTCCGGACTCTCATGAATGCCGCCATCAATCTAGCTTATACCACGAAGATTCTGATTAAGAGATCCAAGAGATAATCATCCAATCTAAGGTGGAACGAAAGTGGTTGTCAGGCACACGTTCGTGGGGGAATGATGATGATTGTCACGTTCATCACATTCATGTTGAAGTGCGAATGAATATCTTAGAAGCGGAATAAGTTGAATTGAATAGAAAAACAGTAGTACTTTGCATTAATTCATGAGGAACAGCAGAGCTCTACACCTTAATCTATGGAGTGCAGAAACTCTACCGTTTGAAAATACATAAGTGAAAGGTTCAGGCATGGCCGAATGGCCAGCCCCCAAAACGTGATCACAGGATCAAAAATACAATCCAGGATGTCAAATACAATAGTAAAATACAATCCAGGATGTCAAGCGCTTCTTTATTATCTTTAGCTGGACCTTGACTGAGCTTTAGTCTAGTCTCAGTTTTGAGCATTCTTGCTCAAAATTGCTTTCAAGATAATGTTTGATTCTCTGTCCATTAACAATGAACTTTTTGTCAGAGTCAATATCCTGAAGCTCAACATATCCATATGGTGACACACTTGTAATCACATATGATCCTCTCCACCGAGATTTTAATTTCCCGGGGAATAATCTGAGCCTAGAGTTAAACAGCAAAACCTTCTGTCCTGACTCAAAGACTTTAGATGACAGTTTCTTGTCATGCCACCTTTTTGCTTTTTCCTTATAAATTTTTGAATTTTCAAAAGCATTGAGTCTGAATTCCTCCAGCTCATTCAGTTGGAGCAATCTTTTCTCTCCAGCTAACTTAGCATCCAGGTTTAGGAATCTGGTTGCCTAGTAGGCTTTATGTTCCAGTTCCACGGGCAGATGACAGGCCTTGCCAAACACAAGCTGGTATGGAGAGGTTCCTATAGGAGTCTTGAATGCTGCTCTGTATGCCCACAGAGCATCATCCAAGCTTTTTGCCCAATCGCTTCTACAGGAAATTACAGTCCATTCCAGGATTCTTTTTAGTTCCCTATTAGAGACTTCAACCTGCCCATTTGTCTGTGGATGATATGGAGTTGCTACTTTGTAGCTAATTCCATATCGGACCATAGCAGAGTAAAGCTGTTTATTGCAGAAATGAGTGCCCCCATCACTGATTAGTACTCTAGGGACACCAAACCTGCTGAAGATATGTTTCTGGAGGAACTTCAGCACTGTCTTAGTATCATTAGTAGGTGTTGCAATGGCTTCTACCCATTTAGATACGTAGTCTACTGCCACCAGAATGTAAGTGTTTGAGTATGATGGTGGAAAAGGACCCATGAAGTCAATACCCATACATCAAACAACTCAATCTCTAAGATCCCTTATTGAGGCATGGCATAACCATGAGGCAAGTTACCAGCTCTCTGGCAACTGTCACAGTTATGCACAAACTCTCGGGAATATCTATAGAGAGTAGGCCAGTAGAAGCCACATTGGAGGACCTTAGTGGCTGTTCGCTCACCTGCAAAATGTCCTCCATATTGTGATTCATGGCAATGCCATAGGATCTTCTGTGTCTCTTCTCTAGGCACGCATCTGTGGATCATTTCGTCTGCACATCTCTTAAAGAGATATGGTTCATCCCACAAGTAGTACTTTGTATCAGAAATTAGTTTTTTCGTTTGCTTCCTGCTGTACTGCTTGGGTATGAATCTCACATCTTTATAATTTACAATATCTGCAAACCATGGTGCTTCCTGAATAGCAAAGAGTTGCTCATCCGGAAAGGTCTCAGAGATCTCAGTAGGAGGGAGGGACGCCCCTGCTACTGGTTCTATCCGGGACAGGTGATCAGCTACCTGGTTCTCTGTCCCTTTGCTGTCTCTTATTTCTATATCAAACTCTTGCAGAAGCAACACCCATCTTATGAGCCTGGGTTTTGAATCCTGCTTTGTGAGTAGATATTTAAGAGCAACATGGTAAGTATACACAATCACTTTTGATCCTACTAAATAGGATCTAAACTTGTCAATGGCATAAACCACTGCAAGCAGCTCTTTCTCTGTGGTTGTGTAATTCTTCTGTGCGTTATTTAGAACGCAGCTTGCATAGTAAATGACGTGCAGAAGCTTGTTGTGCCTCTGTCCTAATACTGCACCAATAGCATGGTCACTGGCATCACACATTAATTCAAATGGTAATGTCCAGTCTAGTGCAGAAATAACTGGTGCTTTGACCAGCTTAGCTTTCAGAGTTTCAAACGCCTACAGACACTCTCTATCAAAGATAAATGGCATTTCAGCAGCTAGCAGATTGCTCAGAGATTTTGCGATTTTCAAAAAATCCTTTATAAACCTCATGTAGAATCCTGCATGCCCCAGAAAGCTTCTGATTGCCTTAACATTGGCAGGTGGTGGTAATTTTTCAATTACCTCTACCTTAGCTTGATCCACCTCTATTCCCTTGTTCGAAATTTTGTGTCCAAGGACAATTCCCTCAGTCACCATGAAGTGACATTTTTCCCAGTTTAAAACCAGGTTAGTCTCTTGGCACCTTTTCAGAACAAGTGCTAGATGGTCAAGACAGGAGCTGAAAGAGTCTCCAAATACTGAGAAGTCATCCATGAAGACTTCCAGAAATTTTTTTACCATATTAGAGAAAATAGAGAGCATGCACCTCTGAAATGTTGCAGATGCGTTGCACAGACTAAAAAGGCATCCTTCTGTAGGCAAATACTCCAGATGGACATGTAAATTCTGTTTTTTCTTGGTCTTGAGGATCTACTGCAATTTGGTTATAACCTGAATAGTCATCCAAAAAGCAGTAGTATTCGTGACCTGCTAGTCTCTCTAGCATCTGGTCTATGAATGGCAAAGGAAAATGATCCTTTCTGGTGGCTGTATTGAGCCTTCTGTAGTCAATACACATACGCCACCCTGTAACTATTCTTGTAGGAACCAGTTCATTTTTGTCATTATGAATCACTGTCATACCTCCCTTCTTTGGGACGAATTGGACATGGCTCATCCAGGGGCTATCAGAGATAGAATAAATGATCCCAACCTCTAGTAACTTAGTGACCTCCTTCTGCACCACCTCCTTCATGGCTAGATTCAGCCGCCTCTGTGGTTAAACCACTGGCTTAGCATCATCCTTCAAAAGGATCTTGTGCATGCATCTGGCTGGGCTAATGCCCTTAAGATCACCTATGGACCACCCAAGAGCTGTCTTGTGTGTCCTTAGCACTTGAATTAGTGCTTTCTCTTCCTGTGGATTTAAAGCAGAGCTTATGATCACTGGAAAAGTGTCACCTTCTCCCAAAAATGCATATTTTAGCAATGGTGGTAGTGGTTTGAGCTCGGGTTTAGGAGGCTTGTCCTCTTCCTGAGGAGTTTTCAGAGGTTCTTTCGTTGTCTCTGGTTCCTCCAGATCAGTTTGAACATCTTTAAAGATGTCCTCTAGCTCTGATTCGAAACTCTCAGTCATATTGATCTCTTCTACCAAAGAGTCAATAATATCAGCGCTCATGCAATCATTTGATGTGTATGGATGCTGCATAGCTTTGACAACATTTAACTTGAACTCATCCTCATTGACTCTCAGGGTCACTTCCCCTTTTTGTACATCAATGAGAGTTCGTTGATAAACCCATATTTCATGAGTTCTTTTGTGCTTAATTTGAGTGATTTATACAATCCTTCACCTACTTATTCACATTAATTGCATGGTTTTACTTTCCCTTCCTTATTATGTCATATTGTGAAAAACATGTTTCCTAAGCTTTAAAAATTAATTATTTTAATTACCTTTATTTCCATTCGATGCTGTGATTAGTGTGTTGAGTAGTTTCAGATTTTCTAAGGTAGAATGACTTAAAGGATGGAAAAGAAAACATACAAAAATGGAAGGAGAAGACAAAACGGAGCTTTGAAGGAAACTGGTATTCACGCAATCGCATGGACGACGCGATCACGTGCCAGAAGCGAAGATGCAGCGACGCGGCCGCATGACTGACGCGACCGCGCGACATAAGCAGAACGCATACGACGCGGACGCGTGACTGACGCGACCGCATGGCAAGGAAAAGCTCCAAATGACGCGACCGCGTGACCCACGCGGACGCGTGACAGAGGCTACGTATCAGAATTTACAAAATGCGCCCCCAGCGATTTCTGAAGCCCTTTTTGGCCCAGATCCAAGTACAGACAGCATAGACCAGAGGTTATAAAGTGTGGGAATGCACCCATTCAAAAGAGAGCTCGCATATATTTTATTTTTCAATGATTTAGATTTAGTTGAGAGGGAGATCTTCTCTCTCTCTCTCTCTTAGGATTTAGGATTTCTTCTTGTTTTAAGAGTGACTCTCAATCCAGGTTTTACGTTCCTTTGTTTTAGCTTCCTTTTACTTTTATTTATTCCAGCACTTGAATTGATCAGTGAATTTATGAATTTCTTCCATGTTATAGATTGTTATCTGAATTAATAATATTTGAGGTATTTTCAGTTTATGATTGTTCTCTTTGATTTAAGTTACCATTGCTTCCCATCTAAGGATATTTTTATTATTCCAGCAATTTTACTTTTTCCCCTTTTGGTTCTGGTTAAGAATTCAACAACTCAACAGTTATTAAACTCAACGTAATTGATAATCGTTATCTTGCTAATTGAGCTGAACTTAAGTAATCCCAACCTTTTCTTAGAAAATAAATAGGATTCAAAGGTCAATTTAATTAGTCCCTTGACTTTCCTTTGCCCTAGTAAAGGTTGACCAAGTGGAATTTAGATTCAACTTTCATTATAGTTGAGAGAGATAACTACATTGGACCTCCAACTTCTCTTACCTTGCCAAAAGTCTGCTTTACAGTATTTATTTATTTTAATTGCCATTTACTTTACTTGTCATTTAAATTACTTACTTCTCATCTTCTAAACCCCGATTATAACCTTTATAGCCAATAATAAGAACATACTTCCTCGCAGTTCCTTGAGAAGACGACCCGAGGTTTGAATACTCGGTTAACAATTTCTAAAGGGGTTTGTTACTTGTGACACCCAAAACGTTTGTACGAAGGGATTTTTGTCGGTTTAGAGACTATATCTACAACGCAACTGTTTCTATGATTCTCTTTACTGGTAAAAACCCCAACGTCAAAATGGCGCCGTTGCCGGGGAACTGCTAACGTGTGCCTTATTATTGGTTATTGTAAATATTTTTATTTTGCTTGTTTATTTATTTTTGTTTTTCCTTTTTATCTTTATTTGCTACTTTGAACTCTCACCCCTCTCGCTTTGAGTTTGGTTCTAATATTGTTAAAGGAAATAGAAGTTACAGCAGGAATATGTACCAAGGTCAGACCAATCAAGGATGGATGAAACCAAGAAGATCTAATCAACCCTTTTGGCAACAACACCCTCCGAGATATCCTGGACAAAGACCATTCTACAGTGCATACCTAGCTGAAAGACATGGTGGACAACCTTGTAACTACCAACAAGCCCCACCCCGTGCATGTAAACCACCCTTTCAACATAACCTCGAACCACCACACTCACAAGCTTCTCTTCACCATTCGCCACCATATGATCCTTCCTTACCCCAATACCAATCCGATCGTTCCCAATCACCACCACTTTCTTTTGTATCATGTCCAAGTCCAGCAACCCGAGAAGCAGAGGATTGCCTAAAGGAAACAGTAATTAAATTTTAAACAACCATTCAACAACTGGAGCAAGCGATAATTCAATGGGCTTCTAGGCGCTCAAATACACAAGAATCAGCCACAGCTCCATGTGGACAGCCCAATGAAGAGCGTAGCATGAAGGAGCTACCAAAAACTCCAGTGGACAAGACAGAGAATGAATTTGTACTAGAACAATTAGAAGAAGCTGTCTTTGTTCAAGAAGAAGAGTTGGTTGAAGACCTAGGAGATGTTGAACCTCCATGGGAATCCAGAATTGAGGAAAACGCCGTCAAGGAGACTACAGTTGATGCTAAGGAGGATATTTCTCCAAGGCAAGTCTTTTATGAAGAATCAGACGGAATAATCCAAGAAACAAATTCCCTCGATAATGATAGTCACAAGTCTAACTCTCTTAGTGATGAACTTGCATCCGGAAGTGAATTCTCTGAGATCGAAGAATCTTCCACAAGTGAATATGAAGATGATGCAGAGGTAGATTTCTCTCAACCTCCAATCTATGACTCAAGTGATGAGGAAGACACAGAAGACTTTGACCAGGACATAGATACAATTGAAGATCTTTGTAAAGAAGTGGAGGAATTCACAGAAGAGCACAAGAAAACGGAACTTGCAGAACCACCAAAAACACCTATCCCAAGGCCATTACCACCTAATACAAGCTTCAAGTGGGTACAATCCTTAACTTATAATTTTACTTATTCACTTGAATATGGTTTGCTTGAAACAGATGGCCAGCTTAGAGCTCTCTGCGGCTTTAAGAGTAAGAGGGAAATGGCTTGTACTCAGAGCTGGTGCACAAGGTTCAATAAGGTTCCACGCTTCACCTCGAAGTACACGGATTGGTATCATGCTCAATTACATGGATCACGGAAAACGTTTGGTCACCAAGGTGAGATTCTACTTTTTAACCCGCCCGAATGGAAACATGTAGATCAAGACGGAGGCGGATTTAAAAGCAAGGCTTGGAATCCTGGACTCTATCCTGACATTCGTCGTCCCGGGAGCCTAAAAATCTGTTTGGAGCTGCTCAGAAGCTTTGCATGCTTGGTTTGGGACCCCGGAGGCTATTGGCATTCCAAGCACTGGTGGAGATTTTTAGACGAATTTAAACATAAGCCACCATAACAGGATACTCCTCCAATGTCCAACTTAAGGACTTTAACTAAAAGTGCTAGATGGGAGACGACCTACCATGGTATGGTCGCTTCTTTTTCAATTTATTTCTTGTTAATTGCTTTCATTTTTCCTTTTTCATTTTAAGTTATTAAACCTGGAATTATGCATAGCATTCATGTTAATCATTGCATTCTGCAATTTTCATGCATATATATATATAAAAGGGGTGCACGACGCGACCGCATGCCCCATGCGATCGCGTCTTATTGCGAAAAACACCACCCGCGCGATCGCGTGACCCACGCGGCCGCGTGATATATATATCGGCGTAAGAATCCAACGAACAGAAAGTTAGGCTGGAATCGTGCGGCCCTTGTGCATTTCGCACAAATTGGCCCACGCGATCGCATGCCCCATCCGATCGCGTAACTTGTACAATACCAATCCCACGCGACCGCGTGAGCGACGCGATCGCGTCGCATGGATTGCACATCACCCCAAAAGGAGACAGAGAGTTGCGCTAAAATGGCGCTGGAGTCGTGCGTTTAGCATGAATTCCAGCGACGCGATCGTGCGACCCATGCGATCGCGTCACCCTTCTTTCCCCCCTCTCATGCGATCGCGCGCCCCACGCGATCGCGTCACTCCCATTTTCACCCCAACCACGTGACCGCGTGCCCCACGCGGCCGCGTGAATTCGAAAATATAACCCCCCCAGCCACGCGAACCCTATCAGTCGCGCAGCCCCCCACCCCAACCCTCTTCTCCCTCTCTGCTTCTTCTTCCTCCAGCCACCACCAGCACCACCCAGCCGCCACCGCGCCACCACCCAGACGCCGCCGCCGTCCAGACACCGCCGCTGCAACCCCCTCCCCTCCCTTCTTCTCCCCTCTTCCTCTCTCCTCCCCTCTCCACCACTGCCCTCCAAACCACCACCCACCACCGCCGGCCTTCCAGCCGCGCCCCCCTCCGCCACCCACCCGCAAACCCCCCCATTCCTCTATCACTATCCCTAAAACCCTATCCCCATTCCCCCTCTTCCACTGCCCCCCCTCAGCCGCCACCGCGCCGCCGTGCCCCGCCACCGCGCCGCCGTGCCCCGCCACCGCGTTGGACGCCGCCGCAGCCACCTTCTTCCCCGTTCCACCCCTCCTGCCTACCAGGTTCCGCAAAATGCAACCCCCTTTTATCCGTTCGTCGTTTTTCTGTAATTTTTTTCCATTTTTGTTCATACTTAGGATAGATAGATATGCATGCTGTAGTGGATTTTTAAGTTGTTAGGTAGCTTAGGCTGTGGTTAGTGGATCTAGGTCTGTTTACTTGCACTGTTCCTGCTTATATTTTATCATAACTGCAATTCTGTTGTTCCTGCGACCTCGTTCATATGCTGTGATTTCTTGTAATTGCTGCTTGTTACTTTAAATTTTCCTGTTTCTATTCATTACTGATAACTGCAGCAAGTTTTTAATTCATATGCACTGCTATGATTGCTGTTTATTTTCTGGGACAATCCAATTTTAGCCAGAGTGCTGCCCAAATTTTTTGTAAATTGTTTTCATTCATGTTTTGGTTTGGCATTTCTGAACTCTGTTTTACTCTGCTTTACCCAAATCGTTTCATGAATGCTATGGCAGACTTTCTTATCCTCTTTGATTTCCTGGTTCATAAACTGCATTTGTGATTCATTGATTCCAATTTTTGCTTTCTTTATTTCTATTCGAATCAACATCACCCTGTTTTCCTTGTTCGATTATGAGTACTTCTATTCTTACCTGTGAATTCTTGTTATATGGAATTTTTCTATGCCACTTACTTTAACCCGCACTTTACTAACTCACTAATTTTAATTTACTAATTTCTTTTTCAAAATTATAACCATACTAACCTTTTTAATCTCTTTTCTAATTATTTTCACTTTCCTCTAACTTTCTCACCATGGCATATTGATTATTTTTCCATTTAACATGAATTCAATCACATTTCATTTACTCATTTTCCTTATTCTATTTCTCCCTTGCCGCTTTGAGTTTCCTTTGTTTAATTGCCTATTTGTTTTCCTATTTTATCCATATCCTGGTTTTCTGTTTTTTAGGATGTCTGCCTCACAAAGGAAAGGAAAAGGCAAGGTTACTGGCAAGCGCAAGAGAGGAGATTCCTCCCAGTCCATCATTGCTCTAATGCACGATTCTTCATGGCAGGAGAAGAACTTCACACAGCAGGAAAAAGCTGACCAGCTGCTCCCTGCGCATGATCCTATAAAATTTGCAAACAAGTACTGTGAGCTGAAGTACCCGGCTTTTGCCAACTCCAGAAATCTATACCTGGAGCGAACTCTGAAGATTCCAGAAGCACTCCAGCAGTACACCACTGAGCAAATCAAGCAAAGGGGCTGGTTCTTTCTGGAAAGAACACTGACAGAGGTCAATTTATCTTGGGTACGGGAATTCTACTGCAACTACTATCTCACTACCCTAAATGCAGTGAACCTGAGAGGAAAACAAATTCTGGTCACTGAGGAGGCCTTAGAGGACATTCTCTGGCTCCCAGCCAAGTCCGATCAGCCTGATGGTTATTCAAAGGCTAAGGAGGACATGCGTCAGATGCAGTTTGATTGGGATGCTGTAAAGGCACGGATAGCTCTCGACCGGACAGTCCCTTGGGAGATGGGTCAGGACACTACCATGCCTAGAGGGATCAAGAGAGCGTACTTAAATGATGAGGCTCGGTTATGGCACCAGATCTTGAGTAATTATGTGATGCCGAGTACTCACGAGACGGAGATCCCGGCTGCTATGATCACCTTCCTTTGGTGTGTGCTGGAGGGTAAGGACCTTTATCTGCCACGCTTCATTCGGCACTATATGGCCAGGGTCCACGTCCGAGGCACCCTCCCTTTTCCATATCTAGTTACACAGCTTGGCCGTCGAGCTGACGTGCCATGGGAGGCTGCCGATGAGAGACCACCAGCGGCAGATTGCAGGAAGATCATTCCGCACAGTCGGAACTTCTTAGCCCCGGGCCACAGACCACCACCATTCACTGCTACTGATGAGACAGTCCCACCGTCTGTTGGACCCTCTTTCTCCACTGCTGTACCACCTACCCCTGCTACCACCGCTGCACCTCCACCTGCCACAGAGCCCGTCTATCATCTGGTGCACCGCTTGTTCCGACGACTTGACCAGATGGAGCGTCGCAACAAGCGACGCTATGAGCACTTAAAGCTGATGATACGATCCGGTGACATTCCCTCCGAGCTTGACACACCATCCGAGGCATCTGAGGAGGAGGCGGATGCGCCCGAGGCAGAGACCCATCCCTAGGGAGAGGCAGCGCCGGCCGCACCACAGGCAGCGGTCCCACATCAGATTGAGGCTGCAGATCTTGAGATCCCGATCCAGTCATCCCCACCTCTACAGCAGCCAGACTCCCAGCCTACCACCACTGAGACTCCAGCTACCATCCCTCCCAGTGATGACACTCCTTCACACCCGGCTTGATTGAGCATCGGGGACGATGCTTCTTTTTAAGTGTGGGGAGGTCGCCATCTCTGGCGTTTATTTTGGTGAACCACTACATCTTTTTTCTTTTATTTTGGATATTTTTCTGTATTTTCTTTTTACTGTTATTTTTTGAGTACTTATACATTGCTCTTATGTATTTTTACTCTATTTTCTGCATTTTGCATCTTTAGTCCATATTTTAGCCATTTAGTTTATTTTAGTTATTTAGTTTAGTTTGCAATTCTGATTTATTAGTGGATTAATTAGTATAGTTTACCCTTTTTAGCATAAGATAGTATAGTTTAAATTGAAAAATATAAAAAGGAAGTAAGCTAGAAAATTGAACATATCAGATTTAAATCCATAAACCTTGTATATAGCATTACATGATGTAGTTAAGCTGACAACATTTCATCAAGGAGGAACATTAAAACTTTAAAAGCTACCCTAAATAATTTTTTTATGAGAATAATGGGAATTTTTAACTAAACCTGCATACAATATATAAATGATATATGATGCTTGAGTTAGAGAACACACAGCCTGTGAGTCTTGAGCTTAATTGTATGGTTGCATTCAAACCATAATTTCATTTCTGTGTGTTTCATTTCTTTTTATTCTGATGTTCTTTCCTTTGCTTTAATCTATATGTCCAATTATAGAATATAGAATAGATACATACCAAAAGAATGATTGAGGCCATCATTTGATTTTAGCTCACTTATCCCAAATTAGCCTACCTTTTACATCACCTTTGTTAGCCCCCTTGAACCTTTTAAAACCCCTTTATTCTATTTAGTCAAATTACTAGCCTTAAGCAGAAAAACAAAAGAAAACCCCAAGTGAATCCTTGGTTAGCTTAAGATAGGAAATTATAAATAGAGTAAAATGTGGGAAACCTTTTGGGAACATGGGTGATAGAAACAAAAGGGTAGAGAAGTTAAAAGAAATAAAATAAATTTGGGAAGCAGGCTCATGATGGAATTTAAAATGATTTAATTGCCATGTGCCTTGAAAAAAAAATTTATTTTTTAGCATTTAATAAAAAGGGGATACAAAAGAAATTCCCCAATGCAAAATAAAAGCAAGGCACATGGAATAAAAAAATAAAATAAAATAAAAAGTGAAACATGAGCATGTAACAATAAGTGGGATAATATGGGAAAATAGGTAAAGAGATTTTGTTTTACTAGATATGTATGTTAGGTGAGATCTTAGTCTAATTAAGGATTCACTTATTAGTTCACTTGACCCTATACATAAATCCTTACCTTTACCTTGACCATATTACAACCTCAATTAAAGACCTCATGACTTTTTGGTATGACTATATTCTATAATTGTTGATTGGTTAGATGAAGAACAAAGCTATAGAAAGTAAGAATAAAAAGAAAAATAGAGTGAATAAACCCAATAAACACTGAGTGACTAGAGAGTAAACACAAAATCCAGTGAGGGTTCAATAACTCATCAACATATATCTGTGCTTAAATTTACTAATTGTTTTGCAAGTTTGTACAACGTTTTCTTTCCCATCTCATTTGCTAAAATGCTTTATTATTTAAGGGTTGGCTATATATATATACATGACTCCTTGAGAATGTGAATTAACTTGGCTACATGTAAGCTTTATATATGAGTGAATAAATTAGAGTTGCATGATGCATCATTCATTTAGGTAGTTGCATTTAAATTAGGTTGCATTTCATGACATTCCATCACTTTAACCTTAATTATTTACCTTGGATTTAGCATGAGGACATGCTAGTGTTTAAGTGTGGGGAGGTTGATAAACCCATATTTCATGAGTTCTTTTGTGCTTAATTTGAGTGATTTATACAATCCTTCACCTACTTATTCACATTAATTGCATGGTTTTACTTTCCCTTCCTTATTATGTCATATTGTGAAAAACATGTTTTCTAAGCTTTAAAAATTAATTATTTTAATTACCTTTATTTCCATTCGATGCCGTGATTAGTGTGTTGAGTAGTTTCAGATTTTCTAAGGCAGAATGACTTAAAGGATGGAAAAGGAAACATACAAAAATGGAAGGAGAAGGCAAAACGGAGCTTTGAAGGAAACTGGTATTCACACGATCGCATGGACGACGCGATCGCGTGCCATAAGCGAAGATGTAGCGACGCGGCCGCATGACTGACGCGACCGTGCGACATAAGCAGAACGCATACGACGCAGACGCGTGACTGACGCGACCGCATGGCAAGAAAAAGCTCCGAATGACGCGACCGCGTGACCCACGCGGACGCGTGACAGAGGCCACGTATCAGAATTTACAGAATGCGCCCCCAGAAATTTCTGAAGCCCTTTTTGGCCCAGATCCAAGTACAGACAGCATAGACCAGAGGTTATAAAGTGTGGGAATGCACCCATTCAAAAGAGAGCTCGCATATATTTTATTTTTCAATGATTTAGATTTAGTTGAGAGGGAGATCTTCTCTCTCTCTCTCTTAGGATTTAGGATTTCTTCTTGTTTTAAGAGTGACTCTCAATCCAGGTTTTACGTTCCTTTGTTTTAGCTTCCTTTTACTTTTATTTATTCCAGCACTTGAATTGATCAGTGAATTTATGAATTTCTTCCATGTTATAGATTGTTATCTGAATTAATAATATTTGAGGTATTTTCAGTTTATGATTGTTCTCTTTGATTTAAGTTACCATTGCTTTCCATCTAAGGATATTTTTATTATTCCAGCAATTTTACTTTTTCCCCTTTTGGTTCTGGTTAAGAATTCAGTAACTCAACAGTTATTAAACTCAACGTAATTGATAATCGTTATCTTGCTAATTGAGCTTAACTTAAGTAATCCCAACCTTTTCTTAGGAAATAAATAGGATTCAAATGTCAATTTAATTAGTTCCTTGACTTTCCTTTGCCCTAGTAAAGGTTGACCAAGTGGAATTTAGATTCAACTTTCATTATAGTTGAGAGAGATAACTATGTTGGACCTCCAACTTCTCTTACCTTGCCAAAAGTCTGCTTTACAGTATTTATTTATTTTAATTGCCATTTACTTTACTTGTCATTTAAATTACTTGCTTCTCATCTTCTAAACCCCGATTACAACTTTTATAGCCAATAATAAGAACATACTTCCTCGCAGTTCCTTGAGAAGACGACCCGAGGTTTGAATACTCGGTTAACAATTTCTAAAGGGGTTTGTTACTTGTGACACCCAAAACATTTGTACGAAGGGATTTTTGTCGGTTTAGAGACTATATCTACAACGCAACTGTTTCTATGATTCTCTTTACTGGTAAAAACCCCAACGTCATTCGTCCAGTTGCTAGGAAAGGTCTTCCTAGAATGAGAGTTGCACTCTTGTGCTCCTCCATTTTCAGCACTACAAAGTCAGTGGGAAAGGCAAATGGCCCAACCTTGATAATCATGTCCTCAATTATGCCTGATGGATATTTAATGGAGCCATCAGCAAGTTGGAGGCATATTCGGGTTGGTTTAACTTCTTCAGTCAAGCCAAGCTTTCTGATAGTGGATGCAGGTATTAGGTTGATACTTGCCCCAAGGTCACATAGAGCAGTCTTGGTACAAGCACCCACTAATGTGCATGGTATCATAAAGCTTCCGGGATCTTTAAACTTCTCTGGTAAGCTTTTCAGAATGACTGCACTGCATTTTTCAGTGAGAAAAACTTTTTCAGTTTCTCTCCAGTCCTTCTTATGACTTAAGATCTCTTTCATGAACTTAGCATAAGAGGGTATTTGCTCAAGTGCCTCTGCAAACAGGATCTTTATTTCAAGAGTCCTAAGATAGTCTGCAAAGTGAGCAAATTGTTTATATTATTTCGCTTGGCGGAGTTTCTGAGGATAAGGCATCTTGGCTTTGTATTCCTCGACCTTAGTTGCTGCAGGTTTATTTCCTATAGAGGTGGTTAGAGAAGCCTTCTTAGGAGGGTTACAATCAGCACTTGCAGGTGTCTGATCCCTCACTGGCGTTTGAACGCTAGGAGTAGAGGTTGGATGGGCATTTAACGCAAATTTTCCACCATTTCCTGGCGTTTGAACGCCAGAAGTGGGCATCCACTGGGCGTTTGAGGCCAATTTTTCACCCTTTTCTGGCGTTTGAACGCCAAAATTATTCCTCTTTGGGCTCTTGCTGTCCTCAGAAGGATTTTGGGCAGTGGTTTGGTCATCCTCTGTCAGTTGTTCCTTTCTTAGCTTTCTGCTACCTTGAGCTGAATTATTCAATGTCTTCCCACTCCTTAATTGAATAGCTTGGCATTCTTCTGTTATCTGTTTAGATAGCTGCTGTCTTACCTGATCCAATTGTGCTTCCATATTGTGGTTAGCATTTCTGGTGTCTTGGAGCGTCTCTTTGAATTCTGCGAACTGTTTTGTTATAATAAGCAATTGCTGATTAAGTTCAGCAACTTGTTCTTGAGGACTAAGTTCAGTGGATACTACTTTAGCCTCTTCTTTCGGGGAGGACTCACTGCTTAAGTACAGATGATAATTTCTAGCAACTGTATCAATGAGCTCTTGAGCCTCTTCAATTGTCTTTCTCTTGTGTATAGATCCACCAGCTGAGTGATCTAGAGATATTTGAGCTTTTTCTGTAAGCCCGTAGTAGAAGATGTCTAACTGCACCCATTCTGAAAACATTTCAGAGGGGCATTTCCTTAGGATCCCTCTGTACCTCTCCCAAGCGTTATAAAGGGATTCATCATCCTCCTGTTTAAAGTCTTGGATATCAAGCCTTAGCTGTGTCATCCTTTTTGGAGGGAAATATTGATTCAAGAATTTGTCTGATAACTGTTTCCATGTTTTTATGCTTGCTGTGGGTTGGTTATTTAACCACCTCTTAGCTTGATCTTTTACAGCAAATAGAAATAGTAATAATCTGTAGACATCCTAATCTACTTCTTTGTCACGTACTGTGTCAGCAATTTGCAAGAACTGTGCCAAAAACTCAGTAGGTTCTTCCTGTAGAAAACCGGAATACTGGCAATTTTACTGCACCATGACAATGAGCTGAGGATTTAGCTCAAAACTGCTTACTCTGATGGGAGGTATACAGATGCTACTCCCATATGCAGCAGTAATGGGGTTAGCATATGATCCCAGAGTCCTTCTGGACTGCTCATTTCCACTTAGGTCCATGATGGAGAAAAGAGAATTGATGTTTAGATCAAAACAAAGGAAACAAATAGGAAAACTTTGAATATCACGATGAACGCTAAGAACAACTTTTGAAAAATTTTTTAAGAAAACAGAAACACAAAGGACACCAAACTTAAAAAAGTTTTTATATTCTGAGCACTAATAATTCGAAAAAATTGAAAGAAAAATAAAATCATGCAATTGACACCAAACTTAAAATATGAAACTAAACTCGGACAGAAAAAACTCAATTATTAGTTTATAAAAAAAATTTTCGAAAAAAACTGAAAAAGAAAATAAGGATTTAAAAAAAACCAAAAACAATAATAGAAGACTCTAAACCAAAAAAAAAAAGAAAAATTTTTTCTAATCTAAGCAACAAATAAACCGTTAGTTGTCCAAACTCGAACAATCCCCGGCAACGGCGCCAAAAACTTGGTGCACGAAATCACAATCATACTTTTGCAATTTCGCACAACTAACCAGCAAGTGCACTGGGTCATCCAAGTAATACCTTACGTGAGTAAGGGTCGATCCCACGGAGATTGTCGGCTAGAAGCAAGCTATGGTTATCTTGTAACTCTTAGTCAGGATATCAATAATTCTTAGTTTTAATTGTAAAATGTAAAATAACATGAAATAAATACTTGTTATGCAGTAATAGAGAACATGTTGAGGTTTTGAAGATGCTCTGTCCTCTGAATCTCTGCTTTTGCACTGTCTTCTTCTTCACGTACGCAAGGCTCCTTCCATGGTAAGCTGTATGTTGGTGGATCACCATTGTCAATGGCTACCATCCGTCCTCTCAGTGAAAATGGTCCAAGTGCGCTGTCACCGCACGGCTAATCATCTGTCGGTTCTCACTCATGTTGGAGTAGGATCCATTGATCCTTTTGCGTCTGTCACTACGCCCAACACTCGTGAGTTTGAAGCTCGTCACAGTCATCCCATCCCAGATTCTACTCGGAATACCTCAGACAAGATTTAGACTTTCTGGATCTCAGGAATGCTGCCAATTGATTCTAGCTTATACCACGAAGACTCTGATCTGAACCAAGAGGCTAAGAGATACACACTCAATCGAAGATAGAACGGAAGTGGTTGTCAGGCACGTGTTAATAGGTGAGAATGATGATGAGTGTCACGGATCATCACATTCATCAGGTTGAAGTGCGAGTGAATATCTTAGAATAGAAACAAGCGTGATTGAATGGAAAACAGTAGTAATTGCATTAATTCATCGAGACACAGCAGAGCTCCTCACCCCCAACCATGGGATTTAGAGACTCATGCCGTAGAAAATACAAATTCTGATGTAAAATGTCATGAGGTACAAAATGAATCACTAAAAGTAGTTTTTATAATAAACTAGTGACCTAGGGTTACAGAAAATGAGTAAGCTAGAATAGTTAGTGTAGAAATCCACTACCGGGGCCCACTTGGTGTGTGCTTAGGCTGAGCATTGAAGCTTTCATATGTAGAGACTTTTCTTGGAGTTAAACGCCAGCTTTTGTGCCAGTTTGGGCGTTTAACTCCAGCTTTCATGCCAGTTCTAGCGTTAAATGCCAGAATAGGGTAGAAAGTTGGCGTTAAAACGCCATTTTACATCATCAAAACTCAGTCAAAGTATAGACTATTATATATTGCTGGAAAGCCCAAGATGTATACTTTCCAACGCAATTGAGAGCGTGCCAATTGGGCTTCTGTAGGTTGAGCAAATCCATTTCGAGTGCACGAGGGTCAGAATCCAACAGCATCTGCAGTCCTTCTTCAGCCTCTAAATCAGATTTTTACTCAGGTCTCTCAATTTCAGCCAGAAAATACCTGAAATCACAGGAAAATAGACAAACTCATAGTGAAGTCTAGGAATGTGATTTTTGAATAAAAACTAGTAAAAACATAATTAAACTAACTAAAATATACTAAAAACATACTAAAAATAATGCCAAAAAGCGTATAAATTATCCGCTCATCACAACACTAAACTTAAATTGTTGCTTGTTCCCAAGCAACTGAAAACAAAATAGGATAAAAAGAAGAGAATATACTATAAATCCCATAATATCAATGAAGCTTAGTTCAAATTAGATGAGCGGGCTAGTAGCTTTTTGCTTCTGAATAGTTTTGGCATCTCACTTTTTCCTTTGAAGTTCAGAATGATTGGCATCTATAGGAACTCAGAATTCAGATAGTGTTATTGATTCTCCTAGTACAGTATGTTGATTCTTGAACACAGTTACTTTATGAGTCTTGGCCGTGGCCCTAAGCACTTTGTTTTCCAGTATTACCACCGGATACATGAATGCCACGGACACATAATTGGGTGAACCTTTTCAGATTGTGACTTAGCTTTGCTAAAGTCCCCAATTAGAGGTGTCCAGAGTTCTTAAGCACACTCTTTTCGCTTTGGATCACGACTTTAACCACTCAGTCTCAAGCTTTTCACTTGGACCTTCATGCCACAAGCACATGGTTAGGGATAGCTTGATTTAGCCGCTTAGGCCAGGATTTTATTCCTTTGAGCCCTCCTATCCATTAATGCTCAAAGCCTTGGACCCTTTTTACCCCTTGCCTTTTGGCTTAAAGGGCTATTGGCTTTTTCTGCTTGCTTTTTCTTGTCTCTTTTTTTTTCGCAAGCTTTGTTATTCACTGCTTTTTCTTGCTTCAAGAATCAATTTTTATGATTTTTCAGATCATCAATAACATTTCTCTTTTTCCATCATTCTTTCAAGACCCAACAAATTTAACATTCACAACTTCACTATAAAAAATATGCACTGTTCAAACATTCATTCAGAAGACAAGAAATATTGCCACCACATCAAAATAATTAAACTAATTTCAAGATAAAATCTGAAATTCATGTACTTCTTGTTCTTTTGTAATTAGGCACATTTTTCATTTAAGAGAGGTGAAGGATTTATGGGACATTCATAACTTTAAGGCATAGACTCTAATTTTTATTTATTATTTAATAGAAATAATATAAAATAGACATAGAAGCAGACAAATAATAATAAAAGAAGGGAAATTAAAGACATAAAGACAAATGACTTTAATACTAATACTCATGTACTCTTAAAATAGATAAAAGGTTATCACAGAGTTAGGACTCAACAACCTTTATTTTGGGAGATAGATGCTCCTTCAATTTGTGGGGTGTCTAGTCCCTCAAGGGAGAGCTTCTGACGCTTGTGCCCTTGCTTTTCCTGTTCCTTAAGCAGCTTGCAGAGCATGCTATTTTGATTTTGCTGTTCTTCCTTAAGTTGCTCCATAGCTTCTTGCAGCTTGGTGACAGATGCTTCTAGGCGGGTCCAATAGTCAATTTGAGGGATTTCTGGGAGGAACTCCTGCACCCTCCTTTTAATGGAGTTATGTTGCACTTGTTGTCCTTCCATTGACTTCTTGGTGATTGGGTGTTCGACTGGGATAAATTCATCTACTCCCATCTTCACTCCAGCATCTTTACACAGCAGAGAGATTAAGCTCGGGTAAGCCAATTTGGCTTTAGTGGAGTTCTTATTTACAATTGTGTAAATTTCACAAGAAATCAGATGATGAATCTCCACTTCGTTTTCCAGCACAATACAATGAATCATCATTGCTCTTTTGACAGTGACCTCAGAGCGGTTGCTAGTGGGCAGTATAGAACACTCAATGAAGTCCAACCAGCCCCTTGCGACTGGTTTGAGATCTCCTCTCTTGAGTTGGTTTGGGACACCTTTTGAGTTGGTTATCCACTTAGTTCCAGGGAGGCATATGTCCTCTAGAACTTGGTCCAACCCCTTATCTACTCTCACCATTCTCCTATTAAAGGATTCTGGATCATCTTGTAGTTGAGGCAATTTGAAGACCTCTCTTATTTTGTCCAGGTGGAAGTAAATAATCCTCCCTTTGACCATAGTTCGAAAGGTATAAAATGCGGTTCCAGTTATTCTCTGCTTAGCTGTCAGCAACTGGTGCACGAAATTGTGATGTCCAGGCTCGAACAAATCCTGGTAATGGCTCCAAAGCTTGGTGCTTTGATCTTAATTCATGATTTGTCACAACTTCGATACAACTAACCAGCAAGTGCACTGGGTCGTCCAAGTAATACCTTACGTGAGTAAGGGTCGAATCCCACGGAGATTGTTGGTATGAAGCAAGCTATGGTCACCTTGTAAATCTCAGTCAGGCAGATATAAAGTGATAATGGAGTTTTCGAATAATAAATAATAGAATAGGGATAGAGGTACTTATGTAAATCATTGGTAGGAATTTCAGATAAGTGAATGGAGATGCTTTTCGTTCCTCTAAACCTCTGCTTTCCTGCTATCTTCATCCAATCAGTCTTACTCCTTTCCATGGCTGGCTTTATGTGATACATCACCACTGTCAATGGCTACTTTCGGTCATCTCTCGGGAAAATGATCCAATGCCCTGTCACGGCACGGCTAATCGTCTGGAGGCATCACCCTTGTCAATGGCTTCATCTTATCCTCTCAGTGAATAATATGCTCACGCACCCTGTCACGGCACGGCTATTCATCTGTCGGTTCTCGATCATGCTGGAATAGGATTTACTATCCTTTTGCATCTGTCACTAACGCCCTGCAATCGCGAGTTAGGAGCTCGTCACAGTCATTCAATCATTGAATCCTACTCGGAATACCACAGACAAGGTTTAGACTTTCCGGATTCTCTTGAATGCCGCCATAATTCTAGCTTACGCCATGAAGATTCTGGTTAAGAGATCTAAGAGATACTCATTCTAGCTTATTTCATGTAGAACAGAAGTGTTTGTCAGGCACGCGTTCATAAGGGAGAAGGATGATGAGCATCACACATAATCATCACCTTCATCACGTTCTTTGGTGCGAATGGATATCTTAGAAGCGAAATAAGATGAATTGAATAGAAAACAGAAGTACTTTGCATTAATCTTTGAGGAACAGCAGAGCTCCACACCTTAATCTATGGAGTGCAGAAACTCTACCGTTGAAAATACATAAGTGAAAGGTCCAGGCATGGCCGAGATGGCCAGCCCCCTAAAACGTGATCAATAGTCTCCTAAGATGAACAATAGATTAAAACTGAGACCAAAGATACCTAATACAATAGTAAGAGGTCCTATTTATAATAAACTAGCTACTAGGGTTTACATGAGTAAGTAATTGATGCATAAATCCACTTCCTGGGTCCACTTGGTGTGTGTTTGGGCTGAGCCTGAGTGTTGCACGTGTAGAGGCCATTTGTGGAGTTGAACACCAGTTTCTGTGCCAGTTTGGGCGTTCAACTCTGGTTTTGGATCCTTTTCTGGCGATGGACGCCAGATTTGGGCAGAAGGCTGGCGTTGAACGCCAGTTTACGTCATCTATTCTTGGCCAAAGTATAGACTATTATATATTGCTGAAAGGCCCTGGATGTCTACTTTCCAACGCAATTGGAAGCGCCCCATTTCGAGTTCTGTAGCTCCAGAAAATCCACTTTGAGTGCAGGGAGGTCAGAATCCAACAGCATCAGCAGTCCTTTTTCAACCTCTGAATCTGATTTCTGCTCAAGTCCCTCAATTTCAGCCAGAAAATACCTGAAATCACAGAAAAACACACAAACTCATAGTAAAGTCCAGAAATGTGAATTTAACATAAAAACTTATGAAAACATCCCTAAAAGTAACTAGATCCTACTAAAAACATACTAAAAACAATGCCAAAAAGCGTATAAATTATCCGCTCATCACAACACCAAACTTAAATTGTTGCTTGTCCCCAAGCAACTGAAAATCAAATAGGATAAAAATAAGAGAATATACTATAAATTCCAAACTATCAATGAAACAGAGCTTCAATCATATGAGCGGGACTTATAGCTTTTTGCCTCTTGAATAGTTTTGGCATCTCACTTTATCCATTGAAGTTTAGAATGATTGGCATCTATAGGAACTTCAGATTTCGAATAGTGTTATTGACTCTCCTAGTTCAGTATGATGATTCTTGAACACAACTTCTTTATGAGTCTTGGCCGTGGCCCTAAGCACTTTGTTTTCCAGTATTACCACCGGATACATAAATGCCACAGACACATAATTGGGTGAACCTTTTCAGATTGTGACTCAGCTTTGCTAAAGTCCCCAATTAGAGGTGTCCAGGGTTCTTAAGCACACACTTCTTTTGCTTTGGACCTTGACTTTAACCGCTCAGTTTCAAGTTTTCACTTGACACCTACACGCCACAAGCACATGGTTAGGGACAGCTTGGTTTAGCCGCTTAGACCAGGATTTTATTCCTTTAGGCCCTCCTATCCACTGATGCTCAAAGTCTTGGGATCCTTTTTATTTGCCCTTGCCTTTTGGTTTTAAGGGTTATTGGCTTCTTCTGCTTGCTTTTTTCTTTTTCTTTTTATTTTTTTCTTTTTTTTTATTCTTTTTTTTTTCGCCCCCCTTTTTTTTTCTGCAAGCTTTGTTCTTTGCTGCTTTTTCTTGCTTCAAGAATCATTTTTATGATTTTTCAGATTATCGAATAACATGTCTCCTAGTCATCATTCTTTCAAGGGCCAACATATTTAACATTCTTAAACAACAACTTCAAAAGGCATATGCACTGTTCAAGCATACATTAAGAAAACAAGAAGCATTGTCACCACATCAATATAATTAAACTAAGTTCAAGGATAAATTCGAAACTCATGTACTTCTTATTCTTTTGAATTAAAACATTTTTCTTTTAAGAGAGGTGATGGATTCATAGGACATTCATATCTTTAAGACAGAGTTTACTAACTACTAATGATCATGTAATGAAGACACAAACATAGATAAGCACATAACATAGAAAACGAAAAACAGAGAAAGCAAGAACAAGGAATGAATCCACCTTAGTGATGGTGGCGTTTCCTTCTTGAGGAACCAATGATGTCCTTGAGCTCTTCTATGTCTCTTCCTTGTCTTTGTTGCTCCTCCCTCATTGCTTTTTGATCTTCTCTTATTTCATGAAGCATGATGGAGTGCTCTTGATGTTCCACCCTTAGTTGTCCCATATTGGAACTCAATTCTTCTAGGGAGGTGTTGATGTGCTCCCAATAGTTTTGTGGAGGAAAGTGCATTTGAGGCATTTCCGGAATCTCATGGTGATGAGCTTCTTGCGCCTCTTGAGCTCCATGACTGGGCTCTCTTGCTTGCTCCATCTTTTTCTTAGTGATGGGCTTTTCCTCTTTAATGAGGATATCTCCCTCTATGTCAATCCCAGCTGAATTGCATAGGTGGCAAATGAGGTGAGGAAAGGCTAACCTTGCCATGGTGGAGGACTTGTCAGCCACCTTGTAGAGTTCTTGAGGTACAATCTCATGAACTTCCACCTCTTCTCCAATCATGATGCTATGGATCATGATGGCCCGGTCTATAGTAACTTCAGACCGGTTGCTAGTGGGAATGATTGAGCATTGAATAAACTCCAACCATCCTCTAGCTATAGGCTTGAGGTCCAATCTTCTTAGTTGAACCGGCTTGCCTTTGGAGTCAATCTTCCATTGAGCTCCTTCTACACATATGTCCATAAGGACTTGGTCCAACCTTTGATCAAAGTTGACTCTCCTTGTGTAGGGGCGTGCGTTTTCTTCCATGTATGGCAAGTTGAACGCCAACCTCACATTCTCCGGACTAAAATCTAAGTATTTCCCCCGAACCATTGTAACATAGTTCTTTGGATCCGGGTTCTTACTTTGATCATGGTTCTTGGTGATCCATGCATTGGCATAGAACTCTTGAACCATTAGGATGCCGACTTGTTGGATGGGATTTGTTAGAACTTCCCAACCTCTTCTTTGAATTTCATGTCGGATCTCCGGATACTCATTTCTTTTGAGTTTAAAAGGGACCTCAGGGATCACCTTCTTCTTGGCCACAACATCATAGAAGTGGTCTTGATGGGCTTTAGAGATGAATCTTTCCATCTCCCATGACTTGGATGTGGAAGCTTTTGTCTTCCCTTTCCCTCTTCTAGAGGATTCTCCGGTCTTGGGTGCCATCAATGGTAATAGAAAAACAAAAAAGCTATGCTTTTACCACACCAAACTTAGAATATTGCTCGCCCTCGAGCAATAAACAAAAGAATAGAAGAAGAAGAAATATGGAGAGGGAGATGTGGTTTCGGCTAAGGAGAGTGTAGAGGGGTGTTGTGTGAATTTGGTGAAGAATGGAGGTCTTTATATAGGGAATGGAGGGGGGGTTAAGGTTCGGCCATATGGGTGGGTTTGGGTGGGAGATTGGTTTTGAATTTTGAAGGTAGGTGGAGTTTATGAGGTAGGTTTATTGGGAGGAGTGGGTGGATGTGAGTGGTGAAGAGGTGATGGGGAAGAGAGTTTGAGGTGATTGGTGAAGGGTTTTTGGGTAAGAGTGTTTATGGGGTTGTGTGAAAGAGAGTGGTGAGAAGAAGTGAGTGGAGGTAAGTGGGGATCCTGTGGGGTCCACAGATCCTGAGTGGATCCTGTGGGGTCCACAGATCCTGAGGTGTTCAAGGATTTACATCCCTGCACCCATTAGGCATGTAAAAATGCCTTTGTATCCAACTCTGGGCGTTCAGCGCCAGGTTGGTGGCCATTTTGGGCGTTCAAGGCCCATCTGTGTGCCATTTCTGGCGTTGAATGCCAGAACCATGCCTGTTCTGGCGTTCAGCACCCAAAAGACGCCCATTTTGGGCATTCAGCCCCAGAACCATGCTCTGTTCTGGCGCTGAACGCCAGACAGATGCTCCTCCAGGGTGTGATTTTTCTTCTGCTGTTTTTGATTCCGTTTTCAATTTTTATATTTATTTTGTGACTCCACATGATCGTGAACCTAAGAAAACATGAAAAACAATAAAAATAAGAATTAGATAAACATTGGGTTGCCTCCCAACAAGTGCTTCTTTAATGTCAATAGCTTGACAGTGGGCTCTCATGGAGCCTCACAGATGTGCAGAGCTTTGTTGAGACTCTCCAACACCAAACTTAGAGTTTGGATATGGGAGTTCAACACCAAACTTAGAGTTTGGTTGTGGCCTCCCAACACCAAACTTAGAGTTTGACTTGTGGGGGCTCTGGTTGACTCTGCTTTGAGAGAAGCTTTTCATGCTTCCTCTTCATGGTTGCAGAGGGAGATCCTTGAGTTTTAAACACAAGGGAGTCCTCATTCCATTGAAGGACTATTTCACCTCTGTCAACATCAATCACAGCTCTTGCTGTGGCCAGGAAAGGTCTTCCTAGGATGATGGATTCATCCTCTTCCTTTCCAGTATCCAGGACTATGAAATCAGTAGGTATGTAAAGGCCCTCAACCTTTACTAATACATCTTCTACTTGTCCATAAGCCTGTTTTCTTGAGCTGTCTGTCATCTCTAGTGAGATTTTAGCAGCTTGCACCCCATAGATTCCCAGTTTCTCTATTACAGAGAGGGGCATGAGGTTTATTCCTAAACCAAGGTCACACAGAGCCTTAAAGATCATGGTGCCTACGGTACAGGGTATTATGAACTTTCCAGGATCCTGTCTCTTCTGAGGCAATGTCAGTTGATCCAGATCACTTAGTTCATTGATGAACAAGGGAGGTTCAACTTCCCAAGTATCAATGCCAAATAATTTGGCATTCAGCTTCATGATTGCGCCAAGAAACTTGGCAGTTTGCTCTTCAGTAACATCCTCATTCTCTTCTGAAGAGGAATACTCATCAGATCTCATGAAGGGTATAAGGAGGTTCAATGGAATCTCTATGGTCTCTAGATGAGCCTCAGAGTCCTTTGGTTCCCCAGAGGGAAGCTCCTTATTGATCACTGGACGTCCCTGGAGGTCTTCCTCCTTGGGATTCACGTCCGCTCCTCTCCTCACAGGTTCAGCCATGGCGCTTATGTCAATGGCCTTGCATTCTCCTTTTGGGTTCTCTTCTGTATTGCTTGGGAGAATACTAGGAGGGATTTCAGTGATCCTTTTACTCAGCTGGCCCACTTGTGCTTCCAGATTTCTAATGGACGACTTTGTTTCATTCATGAAACTTACAGTGGCCTTAGATAGATCAGAGACTAGATTTGCTAAATTAGAAGCATTTTGTTCAGAGTTCTCTCTCTGTTGCTGAGTTGATGGTGGAAAAGGCTTGCTATTGCTAAACCTGTTTCTTCCACCATTATTAAAGCCTTGTTGGGGCTTTTGATCCTTCCATGAGAAATTTGGATGATTTCTCCATGTTGAGTTATAGGTGTTTCCATAAGGTTCACCTAAGTAATTTACCTCTGCTATTGCAGGGTTCTCAGGATCATAGGCTTCTTCTTCAGAAGATGCCTCTTGAGTACTGTTGGATGCAGCTTGCATTCCATGCAGACTCTGAGAAATCATATTGACTTGCTGAGTCAATATTTTGTTCTGAGCCAATATGGCATTCAGATTATCAACTTCAAGAACTCCCTTCTTCATAGGCGTCCCATTACTCACAGGATTCCTTTCAGAAGTGTACATGAACTGGTTATTAGCAACCATGTCAATGAGTTCTTGAGCTTCTGCAGGCGTTTTCTTTAGGTGAATGGATCCACCTGCAGAAGTATCCAATGACATCTTAGATAACTCAGACAGACCATCATAGAATATATCCAGGATGGTCCATTCTGAAAGCATGTCAGAAGGACACTTTTTGGTCAACTGTTTGTATCTTTCCCAAGCTTCATAGAGGGATTCACCTTCTTTCTGTCTGAAGGTTTGAACATCAGCTCTAAGCTTGCTCAGCTTTTGAGGAGGAAAGTACTTGGCTAAGAAAGCCGTGACCAGCTTATCCCAAGAGTTCAGGCTGTCTTTGGGTTGAGAATCCAACCATAATCTAGCTCTGTCTCTTACAGCAAAAGGGAAAAGCATGAGCCTGTAGACTTCAGGATCTACTCCATTAGTCTTAACAGTGTCACATATCTGCAAGAATTCAGTTAAGAACTGAAAAGGATCTTCAGATGGAAGTCCATGAAACTTGCAGTTCTGCTGCATCAGAGAAACTAATTGAGGTTTTAGCTCAAAGTTGTTTGCTCCAATGGCGGGAATGGAGATGCTTCTTCCATGTAAATTGGAATTAGGTGCAGTAAAGTCACCAAGCATTCTCCTTGCATTGTTGTTGGGTTCGGCTGCCATCTCCTTTACTTGTTCGAAATTTTCAATCAAGTTGTCTCTGGATTGTTGTAATTTAGCTTCTCTTAATTTTCTCTTCAGAGTCCTTTCAGGTTCTGGATCTGCTTCCACAAGAATGTTCTTATCCTTGCTCCTGCTCATATGACAAAGAAGAAGGCACAGAAAAATAATAATAATGATAGAGATCCTTTATACCACAGTATAGGGATCCCTTTGTGAGTGGAAGAAAAGAGGGGGAGACAAAGAATGTGATGTAAAGGAAGAAACACAACTGTACGGATGGAAGAGATGTGAGATGAGATGTTAGGATATGAATGAATAAATAGAATAGGATGGGGGAGGGATAATTTTCGAAAATTATTTTGAAAAAGAGTTAGTGATTTTTGAAAAATGGTTTTTGAAAAATGTTAGAAATTTTCGAAAAATTTTTAAAATTTAAAAATAAAAATAATTAGTTAATAAAAAAGAAATTTTTGAAAAAGAGGGAAGATATTTTCGAAAGTTAGAGAGAGAGAGAGTTAGTTAGGTAGTTTTGAAAAAGTTAAGAAACAACCAAAAAGTTAGTTAGTTAGTTGAAACAAATTTGAAAAGATAAGAAGTTAGGAAGTTAGAAAAGATATTTTGAAAAGATATTTTTGAAAAAGATAAGATAAGAAGATATTTTAGAAACTAATTTTGAAAAAGATTTTATTTTTAAAATCTCAATTAATGACTTGATTCATAAGAAATCACAAGATATGATTCTAGAACTTAAAGTTTGAATCTTTCTTAACAAGCAAGTAACAAACTTCAAATTTTTGAATCAAAACATTAATTGATTATGTTATTTTCGAAAATTTGGTATAAAAATAAGAAAAAGAATTTTGAAAAATATTTTGAAATTTTCGAAAATAATTAAGAATTTTGAAAAAGATTTGATTTTTGAAAAAGATTTTGAAAAAGATAAGATTTTCAAATTGAAAATTTGATTTGACTCATAAGAAACAACTTGATTTTAAAATTTTTTGAAAAAGTCAACCCAAATTTTCGAATTTGATGAGAGAAAAAGGGAAAGATATTTTTTTTTATTTTTGAATTTTTATGATGCAAGAGAAAAACACTAAAAGGATGCAATGCATGAAATTTTTAAATCAAAACAATGAATGCATGCAAGAATGCTATGAATGTCAAGATGAACACCAAGAACACTATGAAGAATATGATGAACATCAAGAACATATTTTTGAAAAATTTTTAATGCAAAGAAAACATGCAAGACACCAAACTTAGAATTCTTTAATGCCTAGACACCAAGAATTCAAGAATGCATATGAAAAACACTATACAACACAAAACAAAAAATCATCAAGATCAAACAAGAAGACTTACCAAGAACAACTTGAAGATCATGAAGAACACTATGAATGCATGAATTTTCGAAAAATGCAAGATGCACATGCAATTGACACCAAACTTATTATATGACTCAAGACTCAAACAAGAAACAGAAAAATATTTTTGATTTTTATGATTTTCTAATTTTTTTAGATTTTTTTCGAAAATTATATGAAAAAGAAAGATAAGGATTCCAAAATTTTTAATATGAATTCCAGGAATCTTGCATTCTTAGTCTAAAGCTTCAGTCCAGGAATTAGACATGGCTCACTAGCCAGCCAAGCTTTCAATGAAAGCTCCGGTCCAAAACACTAGACATGGCCAATGGCCAGCCAAGCTTCAGCATTTAACACCAGAGTATATTGATCTTGATAACAAAGTGCTGCTCATCATTTATCAAGTATGTAACTTACCTCTGATGGTTTGGAAGCCTCAGTCCAAAAGAATTTAGACATGGCTTTACAGCCAGCCAGGCTTCACATGCTTCATGAAACACTAGAATTCATTCTTAAAAATCTTGAATAAAATTTTGAAAACATTTTTATTTTTTATTTTTCGAAAACATATGAGAGATTTTTGAAAATATTTTTTTGAAAGATTTTTGAAAAGAAAACAAAAAGAAAATTACCTAATCTGAGCAGCAAGATGAACCGTCAGTTGTCCAAACTCGAACAATCCCCGACAACGGCGCCAAAAACTTGGTGTTGTTGCCGGATCCAAACTTGGCACTGATGTTACCGGACCAAAAGCTTGCCGAAAACTCAAACAATCCCCGGCAACGGCGCCAAAAACTTGGTGCACGAAATTGTGATGTCCAGGCTCGAACAAATCCTGGTAATGGCTCCAAAGCTTGGTGCTTTGATCTTAATTCATGATTTGTCACAACTTCGATACAACTAACCAGCAAGTGCACTGGGTCGTCCAAGTAATACCTTACGTGAGTAAGGGTCGAATCCCACGGAGATTGTTGGTATGAAGCAAGCTATGGTCACCTTGTAAATCTCAGTCAGGCAGATATAAAGTGATAATGGAGTTTTCGAATAATAAATAATAGAATAGGGATAGAGGTACTTATGTAAATCATTGGTAGGAATTTCAGATAAGCGAATGGAGATGCTTTTCGTTCCTCTAAACCTCTGCTTTCCTGCTATCTTCATCCAATCAGTCTTACTCCTTTCCATGGCTGGCTTTATGTGATACATCACCACTGTCAATGGCTACTTTCGGTCATCTCTCGGGAAAATGATCCAATGCCCTGTCACGGCACGGCTAATCGTCTGGAAGCATCACCCTTGTCAATGGCTTCATCTTATCCTCTCAGTGAATAATATGCTCACGCACCCTGTCACGGCACGGCTATTCATCTGTCGGTTCTCGATCATGCTGGAATAGGATTTACTATCCTTTTGCATCTGTCACTAACGCCCTGCAATCGCGAGTTAGGAGCTCGTCACAGTCATTCAATCATTGAATCCTACTCGGAATACCACAGACAAGGTTTAGACTTTCCGGATTCTCTTGAATGCCGCCATCATTCTAGCTTACGCCACGAAGATTCTGGTTAGGAGATCTAAGAGATACTCATTCTAGCTTATTTCATGTAGAACAGAAGTGTTTGTCAGGCACGCGTTCATAAGGGAGAAGGATGATGAGCGTCACACATAATCATCACCTTCATCACGTTCTTTGGTGCGAATGGATATCTTAGAAGCGAAATAAGATGAATTGAATAGAAAACAGAAGTACTTTGCATTAATCTTTGAGGAACAGTAGAGCTCCACACCTTAATCTATGGAGTGCAGAAACTCTACCGTTGAAAATACATAAGTGAAAGGTCCAGGCATGGCCGAGATGGCCAGCCCCCTAAAACGTGATCAATAGTCTCCTAAGATGAACAATGGATTAAAACTGAGACCAAAGATACCTAATACAATAGTAAGAGGTCCTATTTATAATAAACTAGCTACTAGGGTTTACATGAGTAAGTAATTGATGCATAAATCCACTTCCTGGGCCCACTTGGTGTGTGTTTGGGCTGAGCCTGAGTGTTGCACGTGCAGAGGCCATTTGTGGAGTTGAACGCCAGTTTCTGTGCTAGTTTGGGCGTTCAACTCTGGTTTTGGATCCTTTTCTGGCGCTGGACGCCAGATTTGGGCAGAAGGCTGGCGTTGAACGCCAGTTTATGTCCTCTATTCTTGGCCAAAGTATGGACTATTATATATTTCTGGAAGGCCCTGCATGTCTACTTTCCAACGCAATTGGAAGCGTGCCATTTCGAGTTTTGTAGCTCCAGAAAATCCACTTTGAGTGCAGGGAGGTCAGAATCCAACAGCATCAGCAGTCCTTTTTCAACCTCTGAATCTGATTTCTGCTCAAGTCCCTCAATTTCAGCCAGAAAATACCTGAAATCACAGAAAAACACACAAACTCATGGTAAAGTCCAGAAATGTGAATTTAACATAAAAACTTATGAAAACATCCCTAAAAGTAACTAGATCCTACTAAAAACATACTAAAAACAATGCCAAAAAGCGTATAAATTATCCGCTCATCAGCCACAAATTTGAGTAAAATTTCTGAACCATATTTCTTCCCACCTTTGTCTCAGGATTAGCTAGAATTTCTCATCCTCTGTTTCGAATCTGCTCTTGGATCTCTGGATATTCGTCTTCTTTCAGATCGAATTTAACTTCTGGGATCACTGACCTCAGACCCATTATTTTGTGGTAATGGTCTGCATGTTCTTTGGTTAAGAACCTCTCTTAATTCCAAAGACTCTTTGGAGTATTCTCTTTCTTGCCTCTTGAATTGGTTTGTTTTCCCTTAGGAACCATGATCTTAATGAGTCTAGCTTGGTGATCACGGAAAAATACACCAAACTTAGAGGTTTGCTTGTCCTCAAGCAAAAGAAAAGAAAGTAGAGAGATAGGAGGAGAGTCAAATTCGAATGGTGGAGAGATGGGGATGGCCGAATGTGTATTTATAAGTGGAGAGGAGGGATTTCAAAAATTTGAAAAAGATGTGATTGGTGAAAAGAAATAAAACCATGATATGAAAAAGATGAGATTTTTAAAATGGAAAAGATATAAAGGAGTTAAATCTGAAAATTTGTTGATGTATCTAAGAATTAAGAGATGATATGATGAGTTGAAAAAGATTTGGAAAGAAATTGAGAAGATAATTGAGTTTTTGAAGAAGATTTGGAAAGGATTTGAAAGAAAATTGAAAAGGAATTAAAAAATTATTGAATTTTTGAAAATTGAAGGTGAATGATGAAAATTTGTAACGTGTTTATGCAGAAAATTATGAATCAAAATATGAAAGTTTGAAAAATTTTGAAGTGGAAAACAAAATCTTCTTCCCCTGCCTTTCTGGCGTTAAACGCCTAGAATGGTATCCATCCTGGCGTTTAACGCCCATATATTAGCCATTGTGGGTGTTTAACGCCCAGCCAGGTACCCTGGCTGGCGTTAAACACCAGAGATCTTTTGTCACTGGGCGTTTTTCTGAACACCTAGGATGCTGCAATTCTGGCGTTAAACGCCCAGAATGGTACCGATTATGGCATTTAACGCCCAAAATGGTATCTTTACTGGCGTTTTCTTGCCAGTGAGCTCCTTTTCTCTGCTTTTTGCACTGAATCCTTCTGTAACTCTGTGAATTCCTACAATTTGATGATTAACCTTGAAGACAATTTATATTAAAATCCTATAAATATTATTTAAATAACAAATAACTTGCTAATGGCTGGGTTGCCTCCCAGCAAGCGCTTCTTTATTATCTTTAGCTAGACCTTGACTGAGCTTTAGTCTAATCTCAATTTTGAGCATTCTTGCTCAAAATTGCTTTCAAGATAATGTTTGATTCTCTGTCCATTAATAATGAACTTTTTGTCAGAGTCAATATCCTGAAGCTCAACATATCCATATGGTGACACACTTGTAATCACATATGGTCCTCTCCACCGGGATTTTAATTTCCCGGGGAATAATCTGAGCCTAGAGTTAAACAGCAGAACCTTTTGTCCTGGCTCAAAGACTCTAGATGACAGTTTTTTTTCATGCCACCTTTTTGCTTTTTCCTTATAAATTTTTACATTTTCAAAAGTATTGAGTCTGAATTCCTCCAGCTCATTCAGGTGGAGTAATCTTTTATCTCCAGCCAACTTAGCATCCAGGTTTAGGAATCTGGTTGCCCAGTAGGCTTTATGCTCAGTTCCACGGGCAGATGACAGGCCTTGCCATACACAAGCTGGTATGGAGAGGTTCCTATAGGAGTCTTAAATGCTGTTCTGTATGCCCACAGAGCATCATCCAAGCTTTTTGCCCAATCGCTTCTACGGGAAATTACAGTCCATTCCAGAATTCTTTTTAGTTCTCTATTAGAGACTTCAGCCTGCCCATTTGTCTGTGGATGATATGGAGTTGCTACTTTGTGGCTAATTCCATATCGGACTATAGCAGAGTAAAGCTGTTTATTGCAGAAATGAGTGCCCCCATCACTAATTAGTACTCTAGGGACACCAAACCTGCTGAAGATATGTTTCTGGAGGAACTTCAGCACTGTCTTAGTATCATTAGTGGGTGTTGCAATGGCTTCTACCCATTTAGATACGTAGTCTACTGCCACCAAAATGTAAGTATTTGAGTATGATGGTGGGAAAAGGACCCATAAAGTCAATACCCATACATCAAACAACTCAATCTCTAAGATCCCTTGTTAAGGCATGGCATAACCATGAGACAAGTTACCAGCTCTCTGGCAACTGTCACAGTTACAAACAAACTCTCGGAAATCTCTATAGAGAGTAGGCCAGTAGAACACATTGGAGGACCTTAGTGGCTGTTCGCTCACCTCCGAAATGTCCTCCATATTGTGATCCATGGCAATGCCATAGGATCTTCTGTGTCTCTTCTCTAGGCACGCATCTGCGGATCATTTCATCTGCACATCTCTTAAAGAGATATGGTTCATCCCACAAGTAGTACTTTGTATCAGAAATTAGTTTTTTCGTTTGCTGCCTGCTGTACTCCGTATGAATCTCACAGCTTTATAATTTGTAATGTCTGCAAACCATGGTGCTTCCTGAATGGCAAAGAGCTGCTCATCCGGAAAGGTCTCAGAGATCTCAGTAGGAGGGAGGGACGCCCCTGCTACTGGTTCTATCCGAGATAGGTGATCAGCTACCGGGTTCTCTGTCCCTTTTCTGTCTCTTATTTCTATATCAAACTCTTGCAGAAGCAACACCCATCTTATGAGCCTGGGTTTTGAATCATGCTTTGTGAGTAGATATTTAAGAGTAGCATGGTCAGTATACACAATCACTTTTGATCCTACTAAATAGGATCTAAACTTGTCAATGGCATAAACCACTGCAAGCAGCTCTTTCTCTGTGGTTGTGTAATTCTTTTGTGCGTCATTTAGAACGCGGCTTGCATAGTAAATGACGTGCAGAAGCTTGTTGTGCCTCTGTCCTAATACTGCACCAATAGCATGGTCACTGGCATCACACATTAATTCAAATGGTAATGTCCAGTCTGGTATAGAAATGACTGGTGCTGTGACCAGCTTAGCTTTCAGAGTTTCAAACGCCTGCAGACACTCTCTATCAAAGATAAATGGCGTTTCAGCACTAGCAGATTGCTCAGAGGTTTTGCAATTTTTGAGAAATCCTTTATAAACCTCCTGTAGAATCCTGCATGACCCAGAAAGCTTCTGATTTCCTTAACATCTGCAGGTGGTGGTAATTTTTCAATTACCTCTACCTTAGCTTGATCCACCTCTATTCCCTTGTTCAAAATTTTGTGCCCAAGGATAATTTCCTCAGTCACCATGATGTGACATTTCTCCTAGTTTAAAACCAGGTTAGTCTCTTGGCACCTTTTCAGAACAAGTGCTAGATGGTCAAGACAGGAGCTGAAAGAGTCTCCAAATACTGAGAAGTCATCCATGAAGACTTCTAGAAAATTTTCTACCATATCAGAGAAAATAGAGAGCATGCACCTCTGAAAGGTTGCAAGTGCATTGCACAGACCAAAAAGGCATCCTTCTGTAGGCAAATACTCCAAATGGACATGTGAATGCTGTTTTCTCTTGGTCTTGAGAATCTACTGCAATTTGGTTATAACCTGAATAGCCATCCAAAAAGCAGTAATATTCATGACCTGCTAGTCTCTCTAGCATCTGGTCTATGAATGGCAAAGGAAAATGATCCTTTCTGGTGGTTGTATTGAGCCTTCTGTAGTCAATACACATACGCCACCCTGTAATTGTTCTTGTAGGAACCAGTTCATTTTTTTCATTATGAATCACTGTCTTACCTCCCTTCTTTGGGACGACTTGGACAGGGCTCACCCAGGGACTATCAGAGATAGGATAAATGATCCCAACCTCTAGTAACTTAGTGACCTTCTTCAGCACCACCTCCATCATGGCTGGATTCAGCCGCCTCTGTGGTTAAACCACTGGCTTAGCATCATCCTCCAAAAGGGTCTTGTGCATGCATCTAGCTAGGCTAATGCCCTTAAGATCACTTATGGACCACCCAAGAGCTGTCTTGTGTGTTCTTAGCACTTGAATTAGTGCTTTCTCTTCCTGTGGATTTAGAGCAGAGCTTATGATCACTGGAAAAGTGTCACCTTCTCCCAGAAATGCATGTTTCAGGGATAGTGGTAGTGGTTTGAGCTCGGGTTTAGGAGGCTTGTCCTCTTCCTGAGGAGTTTTCAGAGGTTCTTTCGTTGTCTCTGGTTCCTCCAGATCAGTTTGAACATCTTTAAAGATGTCCTCTAGCTCTGATTCGAGACTCTCAGTCATATTGATCTCTTCTACCAAAGAGTCAATAATATCAGCGCTCATACAATCATTTGATGTGTTTGGATGCTGCATAGCTTTGACAGCATTTAACTTGAACTCATCCTCATTGACTCTCAGGGTCACTTTCCCTTTTTGTACATCAATGAGAGTTCGTCCAGTTGCTAGGAAAGGTCTTCCTAGAATGAGAGTTGCACTCTTGTTCTCCTCCATTTCCAGCACTACAAAGTCAGTGGGAAAGGCAAATGGCCCAACCTTGACAATCATGTCCTCAATTATGCCTGATGGATATTTAATGGAGCCATCAGCAAATTGGAGGCATATTCGGGTTGGTTTGACTTTTTCAGTCAAGCCAAGCTTTCTGATAGTGGATGCAGGTATTAGGTTGATACTTGCCCCAAGGTCACATAGAGCTGTCTTGGTACAAGCACCCTCTAATGTGAATGGTATCATAAAGCTTTCAGAATCTTTAAACTTCTCTGGTAAGCTTTTTAGAATGACTGCACTGCATTCTTCAGGGAGAAAAACTTTTTCAGTTTCTCTCCAGTCCTTCTTATGACTTAAGATCTCTTACATGAACTTAGCATAAGAGGGTATTTGCTCAAGTGCCTCTGCAAACGAGATCTTTATTTCAAGAGTCCTGAGATAGTCTACAAAGCGAGCAAATTATTTATCCTGTTCCGCTTGGCGGAGTTTCTAAGGATAAGGCATCTTGGCTTTGTATTCCTCGACCTTAGTTGCTGCAGGTTTATTTCCTACAGAGGTGGTTAGAGAAGCCTTCTTAGGAGGGTTACAATCAGCACTTGCAGGTGTCTGATCCCTCACTGGCATTTGAACACCAGGAGTAGAGGTTGGATGGGCATTTAACGCAAATTTTCCACCCTTTCCTGGCGTTTGAACGCCAGAACTGGGCAAGGAATGGGCGTTTAACGCTAATTTTTCTCCCTTTTCTGGCGTTTGAACGCCAGAAGTGGGCATCTACTGGGCGTTTGACACCAATTTTTCACCCTTTTCTAGCATTTGAATGCCAGAATTATTTCTCTCTGGGCTCTTGCTGTCCTCAGAGGAATTTTGGACAGTGGTTTGGTCATCCTCTGTCAGTTGTTCCTTTCTTGGCTTTCAGCTACCTTGAGCTGAATTATTCAATCTCTTCCCACTCCTTAATTGAACAACTTGACATTCTTCTGTTATCTGTTTAGATAGTTGCTGTCTTGCCTGATCCAATTGTGCTTCCATATTGTGGTTAGCATTTCTGGTGTCTTGGAGCATCTCCTTAAATTCTGCGAACTATTTTGTTATAATAAGCAACTGCTAATTGAGTTCAGCAACTTGTTCTTGAGGACTAAGTTCAGTGGATACTACTTTAGCCTCTTCTTTTGGGGAGGACTCACTGCTTAAGTACTGGTGCACGAATTGTAAATCACACTTTTCACAACTCGTACCACAAACCAGCAAGTGCACTGGGTCGTCCAAGTAATACCTTACGTGAGTAAGGGTCGAATCCCACGAAGATTGTTGGCTTGAAGTAATCTATGGTTACCTTGTAAATCTTAGTCAAGAGATTAATTATGATTATCAGTTTGAATTGCAAAAAATAAAAGAGCATGAAATAAATACTTGTTATGCAGTAATGGAGAATATGTTGGAGTTTTGGAGATGCTTTGTCTTCTGAATCTCTGCTTTCCCCCTGTCTTCTTCTTCACGCACGCAAGGTTCCTCCTATGGAAAGCTGTGTGTTGGTGGATCACCGTTGTCAATGGCTACCATCCGTCCTCTCAGTGAAAATGGTCCAGGTGCGCTGTCACCACACGGCTAATCATCTGTCGGTTCTCACTCATGCTGGAATAGGATCCATTGATCCTTTTGCGTCTGTCACTACGCCCAACCCTTGTGAGTTTGAAGCTCGTCACAGTCATTCAATCCCTGAATCCTACTCGAAATACCACAGACAAGGTTTAGACTTTCCGGATTCTCAAAAATGCTGCCAATGGATTCTAGCTTATACCACGAAGATTCTGATTAAGGAATCAAAGAGATACTCATTCAACGAAGGTAGAACGGAATTGGTTGTCAGGCACGCATTCATAGATTGAGAATGGTGATGAGTGTCACGGATCAACACATTCATCATATTGAAGTGCGAATGAACATCATAGATAGAAACAAGCGTGTTTGAATAGAAAACAGACATAATTGCATTAATTCATCGAGACACAGCAGAGCTCCTCACCCCCAACAATGGAGTTTAGAGACTCATGCCGTCAAAGAGTACAAAGTTCAGATCTAAAAATGTCATGAGATGCAAAATAAATCTCTAAAAGTTGTTTAAATACTAAACTAGTAACCTAGGTTTACAGAAAATGAGTAAACTAAGATAGATAGTGCAGAAATCCACTTCTGGGGCCCACTTGGTGTGTGCTGGGGCTGAGACTTGAGCTTTACACGTGCCTAAGCTGTTTCTAGAGTTAAACGCCAGGTTGTAACCTGTTTCTGGCGTTTAACTCCAACTTGTAACCTGTTTCTGGCGTTTAACGCCAGAATGCAGCATGGAACTTGTGTTGAATGCCAGTTTACATCATCTATCCTTGAATAAAGTACGGACTATTATATATTGCTGGAAAGCCCTGGATGTCTACTTTCCAATGCAATTGAGAGCGCGCCAATTGGACTTTTGTAGCTCCAGAAAATCCATTTCGAGTGCAGGGAGGTCAGAATCCAACAGCATCTGCAGTCCTTTTTCAGCCTGAATCAGATTTTTGCTCAGCTCCCTCAATTTCAGCCAGAAAATACCTGAAATCATAGAAAAACACACAAACTCATAGTAAAGTCCAGAAATATGAATTTTGCCTAGAAACTAATAAAAATATACTAAAAACTAACTAAAACATACTAAAAACTACATGAAATTATCCCCAAAAAGCATATAAAATATCCGCTCATCACAATACCAAACTTAAACTGTTGCTTGTCCCCAAGCAACTAGACAAATAAAATAGAATAAAAATAATTCAATAAGCAATAATATCTCAGAGTTTTTTGAGTGAAGCTCAGATTCTAATTAGATGAGCGGGACTAGTAGCTTTTTGCTTCTGAACAGTTTTGGCATCTCACTTTATCCACTGAGGCTCAGAATGATTGGCATCTATAGGAACTTAGAATTTAGATAGTGTTATTGATTCTCCTAGTTCAGTATGTTGATTCTTGAACACAGCTAGTTTATGAGTCTTGGCCGTGGCCCTAAGCACTTTGTTTTCCAGTATTACCACCGGATACATAAATGCCACAAACACATAATTGGGTGAACCTTTTCAGATTGTGACTCAGCTTTGCTAAAGTCTCCAGTTAGAGGTGTCCAGGGTTCTTAAGCACACTATTCTCTTTGCTTTGGACCTTGACTTTAACCGCTCAGTCTCAAGTTTTTACTTGATACCTTCACGCCACAAGCACATGGTTAGGGACAGCTTGGTTTAGCCGCTTAGGCCAGGATTTGATTCCTTCAGGCCCTCCTATCCACTGATACTCAAAGCCTTGGATCCTTTTTATTACCCTTGCCTTTTGGTTTTAAAGGCTATTGGCTTTTTGCTCTTGCCTTTTGGTTTAAAGAGCTTTTGGCTTTTTATGCTTGCTTTTTCTTTTTCTTGCTCTCTTTTTTTTTGCATTTTTTTTCTTCTGCAAGCTTTGTTCTTCACTGCTTTTTCTTGCTTCAAGAATTATTTTTATGATTTTTCAGATTATCAAATAACATTTCTCCTTTTTCATCATTCTTTCAAGAGCCAACAATTTTAACATTCATAAACAACAAATTCAAAAGACATATGCACTGTTCAAGCATTCATTCAGAAGACAAAAAGCATTGCCACCACATGTAAATAATTAGAATTTTTCTTATTAAAAACTCGAAAAATATTGCCTCCTTATTCTAAACAAAATCTGCTATTTTATTTATGTTTAATGATGATGAGAAAAATAAATTATAGCTTAATTGGAGATAAAATCAAAATATAGATACTAATTACTACTACTCATATATAACTTCTAAGGTAAAACTCAAATAAGAACAATTATCACAGAGTTAAAGCTAAGATTAGAACTCAACAACCTTGAATTTGGGAAGTGGATGCCTCTTTAGTCTGTGGAGTGCTTGGCCCTTCAAGAGATAGTTTCTGACGCTTTAATTCCTTCAGTTCATGCCCTTGCTCTTCTTGTTCTCTAAGCAATTTGCAGAGCATGCTGTTTTGATTTTGCTATTCTTCCTTCAGTTGATCCACAGCTTCTTGCAACTTGGTGACAGATGCTTCTAGGCGCTCCCAGTATTCAATTTGAGGGATTTTCGGGAGGAACTCCTCTGCTTTTCTCTTGATGGGGTCGTCCTGCACTTGTTGTCCTTCCATAGACTTTTTGGTGATTAGTTGCTCAACTGAGATATACTTATCTACTCCCATCTTTATCCCAGCATCTTTACATAACAGAGAAACTAAGCTTGGATAGGCCAATTTGGCATCTTTAGAGTTCTTGTTTGCAATTTTGTAAAGCTCACAAGCAATCAGCTGATGAACTTCCACTTCTTTTTCCAGCATAATGCAATGAATCATCACTGCTCTTCTGATGGTGACTTCAGAGCGGTTGCTAGTGGGCAGTATAGAGCGCCCAATGAAGTCCAGCCAGCCTCTGGCGACTGGTTTGAGATCTCCCCTTTTGAGTTGGTTTAGGGCACCCTTTGTGTTGGTTGTCCATTTAGCTCCAGGGAGGCATATGTCCTCTAGGATTTTGTCCAAGCTCAGGTTTGATCTCATCATTCTCCTATTGAAGGAATCTGTGTCATCTTGCAGTTGAGGCAGCTTGAAGATCTCCCTTATTTTGTCAGGGTGGGTGTGAACAATCTTCCCTCTGACCAGAGTTCTATAGTCATAGAATGCGGTTCCAGCTATTCTCTGCCTGTCCGTATGCCACAGATTAGCGTAGAATTCCTGAACCATATTTCTTCCCACCTTTATTTCAGGATTAGCTAGGACTTTCCAGCTCCTATTTCAGATTTGCTCTTGGATCTCCGGATATTCATCTTCTTTCATATCGAATTTAACTTCCGGGATCACTGATCTTAGACTCATTATTTTGTAAAAATGGTCTGAATGTTCTTTGGTTATGAACTTCCCTTGATTCCAAAGTGGTTTTAGAATATTCTCTTTCTTGCCTCTGGAGTCGGTTTGTTTTCCCTTAGGAGCCATGATCTCAGTGGGTATTGGTTTAGTGATCACGGATAAACACACCAAACTTAGAGGTTTGCTTGTCCTCAAGCAAAAGAAAGGAAAGGAAAGGGAAAGAGGGAGAGCCAAGCGCAACTTGTGGAGGAGAGGGGGAGAGGCCGAACCAATATTTAAAGGGAAAGGGGTGGGTTTCGAAAATTATTTGAAAAAGATATGATAGAAAAAGTGATTTGGAAAAGATAAGTATGATAGGAAAAGATGTGATTTAAAATTGAAAAGATATGAAAGATATTTGAAAAAGATAAATCTAGATTTTGAAAAAGATGATGTGAAGATTTGAAAAAGATATTGATGAGTTGAAAAGATTTTAGAAGGAAAAAAGATAGATTTATTTTGAAAAGGATTTAAAAATAATTTGAAGAGGATTAAGAAAAAGGGTTTATGAATTAAGATACATTTGATATCTTTTGAAAAAGGATTTGAAAAATTAGGATTTGTAACATGTTTGTGCAAGAAATCATGAATTGAAACATAAAAAATGGAAAAAATTTGAATTAAAAAAGAAATTGCCTACTCCCCACAATCCTGGCGTTAAACGCCCAACTACTGCATGTTTTGGGCCCAACTGCTGCATGTTTTGGGCATTTAACGCCCAGTTGGTGCTTGTTTTGGGCGTTTAACGCCCAGCTGTTGCTTCCAGCTGGCGTTAAACGCCAGAAACCCCTTTGTCACTAGGCGTTTTTTTGAACGCCCAGGATGCTGTAAATCTGGCGTTAAACGCCCAGAAGCTGCTTCTTTCTGGTGTTTAACACCCAGATGGCTATCTTTACTGGCGTTAAACGCCCAGTAGATGCTCCTTTTGGGCGTTTCACGCCCAATTGTGCCTCTTACTGGCGTTTTCTTGCCAGTGAGCTCCTTTTTCCTGTTTTGTGCTCTGAATTCTTCTGTAACCCTGTGGACTTATGCAATTGATTCTTTACCTTGTTAATATTAAGCTCATATATTTTAAAAATAAATAGAATGAAGAATAAAATAAAATAAAATAACAAAAAAAGTTTTGCTAATGGCTGGGTTGCCTCCCAGCAAGTGCTTCTTTATTGTCTTTAGCTGGACCTTGCTGAGCTTTTAATCTAGCCTCAGCCTTGAGCACTCTTGCTCAACATTGCCTTCAAGATAGTGCTTGATTCTCTGTCTATTAACAATGAACTTCTTATCAGAATCAATGTCTTGAAGCTCCACATAACCATATGGTGATACACTTGTAATCACATATGGTTCCCTCCACCGGGATTTCAGTTTCCCGGGGAATAGCCTGAGCCTAGAGTTAAACAACAGAACCTTTTGTCCTGGTTCAAAGACTCTAGATGATAGCTTTCTGTCATGCCACCTTTTTTATTTCTCTTTATAAAGCTTGGCATTTTCGAAAGCAGTGAATCTGAATTCCTCTAGCTCATTCAGCTAGAGCAATCTTTTTTCTCCAGCTAACTTGCCATTAAAGTTTAGGAATCTGGTTGTCCAGTAGGCCTTATGTTCCAGTTCCACGGGCAGATGACAGGCCTTACCATACACAAGCTGGTATGGAGAGGTCCCTATAGGAGTCTTGAATGCTGTTCTGTAAGCCCACAGAGCATCATCCAAGCTTCTTGCCCAATCCTTTCTACGGGTACTTACAGTCCGTTCCAGGATTCTTTTTAGTTCTCTGTTAGAAACTTTAGCTTGCCCATTTGTCTGTGGATGATATGGAGTCGCCACCTTGTGGCGAATCCCATACCGGACCATGGCAAAGTAAAGTTGTTTGTTGCAGAAGTGAGTGCCCCATCACTGATTAGTACTCTAGGGACACCAAACCTGCTGAAGATATGTTTCTGGAGGAACTTCAGCACTGTTTTAATATCATTGGTGGGTGTGGCAACGGCCTCTACCCATTTTGATACATAGTCAACTGCCACCAGAATATAAGTGTTTGAGTATGATGGTGGGAAAGGTCCCATGAAGTTAATTCCCCATACATCAAACAACTCAATCTCCAACATTCCCTGTTGAGGTATGGCATAACCATGAGGCAGATTACCAGCTCTTTGGCAACTGTCACAGTTACGTACAAACTCTCGGGAATCCCTATAGAGTGTAGGCCAGTAGAAGCCACATTGGAGGACCTTGGTGGCTGTTCGCTCACCTCCGAAATGGCCTCCATATTGTGATCCATGGCAATGCCATAAGATCCTCTGTGCTTCTTCTCTAGGCACACACCTATGGATTATTCCGTTTGTACATCTCTTAAAGAGATAGGGTTCATCCCACAAGTAGTACTTTGCATCAGTAATTAATTTTTTCTTTTGTTGCCTGCTGTACTCCTTGGGTATGAACCTTGCAGCTTTATAGTTTGCAATGTCTGCAAACCATGGTATTTCCTGAATGGCAAACAAATGCTCATCCGGAAAGGTCTCAGAGATCTCAATAGAGGGGGGAATTCCCCTTCTGCTGGTTCTATCCGGGACAGATGATCAGCCACTTGGTTCTCTGTCCCTTTTCTATCTCTTATTTCTATATCAAACTCTTGCAGAAGCAACACCCATCTTATGAGCCTGGGTTTTGAATCCTGCTTTGTGAGTAGATATTTAAGAGCAGCATGGTCAGTGTACACAATCACTTTTGATTCTACTAAGTATGATCTAAACTTGTCAATGGCATAAACCACTGCAAGCAATTCTTTTTCTGTGGTTGTGTAATTTTTCTGGGCATCATTTAAAACACGGCTAGCATAATAAATGACATGCAGAAGCTTGTCATGCCTCTGCCCCAATACTGCACCAATGGCGTGGTCACTGGCATCACACATTAGTTCAAATGGTAAAGTCCAGTCTGGTGCAGAAATAACTGGTGATGTGACCAGCTTAGCTTTCAGAGTCTCAAACGCCTGCAGACACTCTGTGTCAAACACGAATGGCGTGTCAGCAGCTAGCAGATTGCTCAGGGGTTTTGCAATTTTTGAAAAATCCTTTATAAACCTCCTGTAGAATCCTGCATGCCCTAGAAAGCTTCTGATTTCCTTAACATTAGCAGGTGGTGGTAATTTTTCAATTACTTCCACTTTAGCTTGATCCACCTCTATTCCCTTATTTGAAATTTCATGCCCAAGGACAATTCCTTTAGTCACCATAAAGTGACATTTTTCCCAGTTTAAAACTAGGTTGGTCTCTTGGCATCTTTTCAGAACAAGTGCTAAATGGTCAAGGCAGGAGCTGAATGAGTCTCCAAATACTGAAAAGTCATCCATGAAGACTTCTAGAAACTTCTCTACCATATCAGAGAAGATAGAGAGCATGCACCTCTGAAAGGTTGCAAGTGCATTACACAGACCAAAAGACATTCTTCTGTAAGCAAATACTCCAGAAGGACATGTGAATGCTGTTTTCTCTTGGTCCTGAGGATCTACTGCAATTTGGTTGTAACCTGAATAGCCATCCAAAAAGCAGTAATATTCATGACCTGCTAGTCTCTCTAGCATCTGGTCTATGAATGGTAAAGGAAAATGATCCTTTCTGGTGGCTGTATTGAGCCTTCTGTAGTCAATACACATGCGCCACCCTGTAACTGTTCTTGTAGGAACCAGTTCATTTTTTTCATTATGAACCACTGTCATGCCTCCCTTCTTGGGAACAACTTGAACAGGGCTCACCCAGGGGCTATCAGAAATAGGATAAATAATCCCAGCCTCCAGTAATTTGGTAACCTCTTTCTGCACCACTCCCTTCATGGCTGGATTTAGCCGCCTCTGTGGTTGAACCACTGGCTTAGCATCATCCTCCAATAGGAATTTGTGCATGCATCTAGCTGGGCTTATGCCCTTAAGGTCACTTATGGACCACCCAAGAGTTGTCTTGTGTGTCCTTAGCACTTGAATTAGTGCTTCCTCTTCCAGTGGATTTAAAGCAGAGCTTATGATCACTGGAAAAGTGTCACCTTCTCCCAGAAATGCATATTTCAGGGATGGTGGTAATGGCTTGAGCTCGCGTTTAGGAGGTTTCTCCTCTTCCTGAGGAAGTCTCAGAGGTTCTTTCAATTCCTCTGAACCCTCCAAATCAGGTTGAACATCTTTAAAGATGTCTTCCAGCTCTGATTCGAGACTCTCAGCCATGTTGACCTCCACTACCAAAGAGTCAATGAGATCAACTTTCATGCAGTCTTTTGGTGTGTCTGGATGCTACATGGCTTTGACAGCATTCAACTTAAACTCATCCTCATTGACTCTCAGGGTTACTTCCCCCTTTTGGACATCAATGAGAGTTCGTCCAGTTGCTAGGAAAGGTCTTCCTAGAATGAGAGTAGCACTCTTGTGCTCCTCCATTTCCAGCACTACAAAGTCAGTGGGAAAGGTGAATGGCCCAACCCTGACAATCATGTCCTCAATCACGCCTGATGGGTATTTAATGGAGCCATCAGCAAGTTGGAGACATATCCGGGTTGGTTTAACTTCTTCAGTTAAACCAAGCTTTCTGATAGTGGATGCAGGTATTAGGTTGATGCTTGCCCCAAGATCACATAAAGCTGTCTTGGTGCAATTATCCTCTAATATGCATGGTATCAGAAAGTTCCCGGGATCTTTAAGCTTTTCTGAAAAGCTTTTCAGAATGACTGCACTGCATTCTTCAGTGAGGAGAACTCTTTCAGTTTCTCTCCAATCCTTTTTATGACTCAAGATCTCTTTCATGAACTTGGCATAAGAAGGTATTTGCTTAAGTGCCTCTGGAAACGGAATCTTTATTTCAAGAGTCCTGAGATAATCTGCAAAGCGAGCAAATTGCTTATCCTGCTCCTCTTGGCGGAGTTTTTGAGGATAAGGTATCTTGGCTTTATATTCCTCAACCTTAGTTGCTGCAGGTTTATTTCCTATAGAGGTGGTTGGAGAAGCCTTTTTAGAGGGGTTGTTATCAGCACTTGTGTATGTCTGATCCCTCACTGGCATTTGAATGCTAGGGTTAAAAGTTGGATTGCCGTTGGACGCCAACTCCTTACTTGTTCCTGGCGTTTGAACGTCAGAACTGAGCTTCCATTGGGTGTTTGACGCCAACTCCTTGCTTGTTTCTGGCGTTTGAACGCCAGAGTTATTCCTTTCTGGGCTCTTACTGTCCTCAGAGGGATTTTGAATAGCAGTTTGTTCTTTTCTTGGTTTCCTGCTACCTTGAAGTGAGGTATTTAATGTTTTCCCACTTCTTAATTGAACTGCTTGGCACTCTTCTGTTATTTGTTTTGATAACTGTTGTTCTGTTTGCTTCAACTGTACCTCCATATTTATATTAGCCATTCTTGTGTCTTGTAGTATCTCCTTGAATTCGGCCAGCTGTTTTATTAGAAAGTCTAATTGCTGATTGAATTCAGTAATTTATTCTGCAGGACTAAGTTCAGCAGTTACTGTTTTAGTCTCTTCTTTCATAGAAGATTCACTATTTAGGTACAGATACTGATTTCTGGCAACTTGTTCTTGAGGACTAAGTTCAGTGGATACTACTTTAGCCTCTTCTTTCGGGGAGGACTCACTGCTTAAGTACAAATGCTGATTTCTAGCAACTGTATCAATGAGCTCTTGAGCCTTTTCAATTGTCTTTCTCATGTGTATAGATCCACCAGCTGAGTGATCTAGAGAAATTTGAGCTTTCTCTGTAAGCCCATAATAGAATATGTCTAACTGCACCCATTCTGAAAATATTTCAGAGGGGCATTTTCTTAACATCTCTCTGTATCTCTCCCAGACATCATAAAGAGATTCATTATCTCCTTGTTTAAAGCCTTGGATGTCCATCCTTAGCTGTGTCATTCGTTTTGGAGGGAAGTATTGATTCAGAAATTTTTCTGACAGCTGTTTCCATGTCCTTATGCTAGCCTTAGGTTGGTTATTTAACCACCTCTTAGCTTGGTCTTTTACAGCAAATGAAAATAGTAATAATCTTTAGACATCCTGATCTACTTCCTTATCATGTACTGTGTCAGCAATTTGTAAAAACTGTGCCAGAAATTCTGTAGGTTCTTCCTGTGGAGGACCGGAATACTGGCAACTTTGCTGCACCATGATAATGAGTTGAGGATTCAACTCAAAGCTTCTGACTCCAATGGAGGGTATACAGATACTGCTCCCATAGGAAGCAGTAGTGGGGTTAGCATATGACCCCAGAGTCCTTCTGGACTGCTCATTTCCACTTAGGTCCATGATGGAGAAAAGAGAATTGATGTGAATTGCAATTAAAATATATTTTTATTTTTATTTTATAAAAAGAGAACGAATAAAAAAATGAAATAAAATAACTAGAAATTAAATATAGATTTCAAAAATTAAGAATAAAAAAAATTAAAACTAAAATAATTACTTAATTAAGAAGATTTGAAAAACTCTGGATATAATTTTTGAAAAAGATTTTAAATTTTGAAATAGAAATCTGAATTTTAAAAGCAATTTTCGAAAATTCACTTTAAAATAGAGAGAAAAGATATTTTTTATTTTTGAATTTTATGATGAAAGAGAAAAACACACAAAAGACACACAACTTAAAATTTTTAGATCTAATGTTTCTTATTTTCGAAAATTTTGGAGGGAAACACCAAGGAACACCAAACTTAAAAATTTTAAGATCAAAGCACAAGGAAGACTCAAGAACACTTTGAAGACTCATAAGAACAACAAGAACATGAAGATAGAACACCAAACTTAAAATTTTTTAGAAAATCAAAATAAAATTTTCGAAAACTAAAGAAAAATCAACAAGAAAAAACCAAACTTAAAGTTTGGCACAAGATTTATTCAAAGAAAAATTATTTTTGAAAAAGTTTTTAGAAAGAAAATTCCCAATTACCAAGAACATAAGCACACTACTCTAGCCAATTGAGCTATAAATTTAAAATGTTTTAATAAAGGTATTTAATGTATAAAATTTTTTTATTTTTAATTAAAAATTTTTGGATACTAATAATTCAAAAATGCACAAGAAAAACAAGAAAAACTAAAGATCAAACAAGGAAAATAAACAAGAACAACTTGAAGATTAAGAAAGAACAATGAACACAAATTCGAAAATTTAAAAGAAAATAAAAACATGCAATTGACACCAAACTTAAAATATGAAACTAAACTCAAACAGAAAAACTCAATTATCAGTTTATAAAATTTTCAAAAAATTTAAAAAGAGAAAATAAGGATTTAAAAAAAAATTAACCAAGAACAATTATAGAAGACTCTAAACTAAAAAGAAAAAAAATTTCCTAATCTAAGTAACAAAATAAACAGTCAATTGTCCAAATTCAAACAATCCCTGGCAACGGCGCCAAAAACTTGGTGCACGAATTGTAAATCACACTTTTCACAACTCGTACCACTAACCAGCAAGTGCACTGGGTCATCCAAGTAATTCCTTACGTGAGTAAGGGTCGAATCCCACGGAGATTGTTGGCTTGAAGCAATCTATGGTTACCTTGTAAATCTTAGTCAGGAGATTAATTATGATTATCAGTTTAAATTGCGAAAAATAAAAGAGCATAAATAAATACTTGTTATGCAGTAATGGAGAATATGTTGGAGTTTTGGAGATGCTTTGTCTTCTGAATCTCTGCTTTCCCCCTGTCTTCTTCTTCACGCACGCAAGGTTTCTCCTATGGCAAGCTGTGTGTTGGTGGATCACCGTTGTCAATAGCTACCATCCGTCCTCTCAGTGAAAATGGTCCAGGTGCGCTGTCACCACACAGCTAATCATCTGTCGGTTCTCACTCATGCTGGAATAGGATCCATTGATCCTTTTGCGTCTGTCACTACGCCCAACCCTTGTGAGTTTGAAGCTTGTCACAGTCATTCAATCCCTGAATCCTACTCGAAATACCACAGACAAGGTTTAGACTTTCTGGATTCTCAAAAATGCTGCCAATGGATTCTAGCTTATACCACGAAGATTCTGATTAAGGAATCAAAGAGATACTCATTCAACGAAGGTAGAACGGGAGTGGTTGTCAGGCACGCGTTCATAGATTGAGAATGGTGATGAGTGTCATGGATCATCACATTCATCATATTGAAGTGCAAATGAACATCTTAGATAGAAACAAGCGTGTTTGAATAGAAAACAGACATAATTGCATTAATTCATCGAGACACAGCAGAGCTCCTCACCCCCAATAATGGAGTTTAGAGACTCATGCCATCAAAGAGTACAAAGTTCAGATCTAAAAATGTCATGAGATATAAAATAAATCTCTAAAAGTTGTTTAAATACTAAACTAGTAACCTAGGTTTACAGAAAATGAGTAAACTAAGATAGATAGTGCAGAAATCCACTTCTGGGGCCCACTTGGTGCGGCTGAGACTTGAGCTTTATACGTGCCTAGGCTGTTTCTAGAGTTAAACGCCAGGTTGTAACCTGTTTCTGGCATTTAACTCCAACTTGTAACTTGTTTCTGGCGTTTAACGCCAGAATGCAACATGGAACTAGCATTGAATGCCAGTTTACGTCATCTATCCTTGAACAAAGTATAAACTATTATATATTTCTGGAAAGCCCTGGATGTCTACTTTCCAATGCAATTGAGGGCGCGCCAAATGGACTCCTATAGCTCCAGAAAATCCATTTTGAGTGCAGGGAGGTCAGAATCTAACAGCATCTGCAGTTCTTTTTCAGCCTGAATCAGATTTTTGTTCAGCTCCCTCAATTTCAGCCAGAAAATACCTGAAATCATAGAAAAACACACAAACTCATAGTAAAGTCCAGAAATATGAATTTTGCCTAGAAACTAATAAAAATATACTAAAAACTAACTAAAACATACTAAAAACTACATGAAATTATCCCCAAAAAGCGTATAAAATATCCACTCATCAAGTACAGATGCTGATTTCTAGCAACTGTATCAATGAGCTCTTGAGCCTCTTCAATTATATTTATCATGTGTATAGATCCACTAGCTGAGTGATCTAGAGATATTTGAGCTTTTTCTATAAGCCCGTAGTAGAAGATGTCTAACTGCACCCATTCTGAAAACATTTCAGAGGGGCATTTCCTTAGCATCCCTCTGTACCTCTCCCAAGCATTATAAAGGGATTCATCATCCTCCTGTTTAAAGCCTTGGATGTCCAGCCTTAGCTGTGTCATCCTTTTTGGAGGGAAATATTGATTCAGGAATTTGTCCGATAACTGTTTCTATGTTCTTATTCTTATTGTGGGTTGGTTATTTAACCACCTCTTAGCTTGATCTTTTATAGCAAATGGAAATAGTAATAATCTGTAGACATCCTAATCTACTTTCTTGTCATATACTGTGTCAGCAATTTGCAAGAACTGTGCCAGAAACTCAGTAGGTTCTTCCTGTAGAAGACCGAAATACTGGCAATTTTGCTGCACCATGACAATGAGCTGAGGATTTAGCTCAAAACTGCTTGCTCTGATGGGAGGTATACAGATGCTACTCCCATATGCAATAGTAATAGGGTTAGCATATGACCCCAGAGTCCTTTTGGACTGCTCATTTCCACTTAGGTCCATGATGGAGAAAAGGGAATTGATGTGAATTGCAAATAAAATATATTTTTATTTTTATTTTATTTAGTTAAAAACAAAACGAATAATAAAGAAAAATAAGATAAAATAAAATAATTAGAAATTAAAATATAAATTTCGAAAAAAAAGAAAAAGGAAAAATGAATTCGAAAGCTAAAATAATTACTTAATTAAGAGGATTTGAAAAACTTTGGATATGATTTTTGAAAAAGATTTGAATTTTGAAATTTCAAAACTAAGATAAGATGGAATAAAAAGTTTTAAAATAGAAATCTGAATTTTTAAAGGAAATTTCGAAAATTAATTAAAATAAAGAGAAAATATATTTTTGAATTTAATGAAGAAAGAGAAAAATAGTAAAAATGACACCAAACTTAAATTTTTAGATCAAAACAAAGGAAACAAATAGGGAAACTTTGAATATCACGATGAACGCTGAGAACAACTTTTGAAAAAAATTTTAAGAAAACAGAAACATAAAGGACACCAAACTTAAAAAATTTTTATATTCTGAGCACTAATAATTCGAAAAAAATTAAAAGAAAAATAAAATCATGCAATTGACACCAAACTTAAAATATGAAACTAAACTCAAACAGAAATAAAACTCAATTATTAGTTTATAAAAAAAATTTCAAAAAAAACTGAAAATGAAAATAAGGATTTAAAAAAAGTTTCAACCAAAAACAATAATAGAAGACTCTAAACCAAAATAAAAAAAGAAAATTTTTTCCTAATCTAAGCAACAAAATAAACCGTCAGTTGTCCAAATTCGAACAATCCCCGGCAACAGCGCCAAAAACTTGGTGCACGAAATCACAATCATACTTTTGCAATTCCGCACAACTAACCAGCAAGTGCACTGGGTCGTCCAAGTAATACCTTACGTGGGTAAGGGTCGATCCCACGGAGATTGTCGGCTTGAAGCAAGCTATGGTTATCTTGTAACTGTTAGTCAGGATATCAATAATTCTTAGTTTTAATTGTAAAAAGTAAAAGAACATGAAATAAATACTTGTTATGCAGTAATGGAGAACAAGTTGAGGTTTTGGAGATGCTCTGTCCTCTGAATCTGTGCTTTTCCACTGTCTTCTTCTTCACGCACGCAAGGCTCCTTCCATGGCAAGCTATATGTTGGTGGATCACCATTGTCAATGGCTACCATCCATCCTCTCAGTGAAAATGGTCCAAGTGCGCTGTCACCGCAAGGCTAATCATCTGTCGGTTCTCACTCATGTTGGAGTAGGATCCATTGATCCTTTTGCGTCTGTCACTACGCCCAACACTCGCGAGTTTGAAGCTCGTCACAGTCATCCCATCCCAGATCCTACTCGGAATACCTCAGACAAGGTTTAGACTTTTCGGATCTCAGGAATGCTGCCAATTGATTCTAGCTTATACCACGAAGACTCTGATCTGAACTAGGAGGCTAAGAGATACACACTCAATCGAAGATAGAACAGAAGTGGTTGTCAGGCACGTGTTCATAGTTGAGAATGATGATGAGTGTCATGGATCATCACATTCATCAGGTTGAAGTGCGAGTGAATATCTTAGAATAGAAACAAGCGTGATTAAATGGAAAACAGTAGTAATTGCATTAATTCATCGAGACTCAGTAGAGCTCCTCACCCCCAACCATGGAGTTTAGAGACTCATGCCGTAGAAAATACAAATTCTGATGTAAAATGTCATGAGGTACAAAATGAATCACTAAAAGTAGTTTTTATAATAAACTAGTGACCTAGGGTTACAGAAAATGAGTAAGCTAGAATAGTTAGTGTAGAAATCCACTTCTAGAGCCCACTTGGTGTGTGCTTGGGCTAAGTATTGAAGCTTTTACATGTAGAGACTTTTCTTGGAGTTAAACGCCAACTTTTGTGCCAGTTTGGGCGTTTAACTCCAGCTTTCATGCCAGTTCTGGCGTTAAACACCAGAATAGGGTAGAAAATTGGCGTTAAAACACCAGTTTACATCATCAAAACTCAAGAAAAGTATGGAATATTATATATTGTTGGAAAGTCCAAGATGTCTAATTTCGAACGCAATTAAGAGCGCGCCAATTGGGCTTCTGTAGCTCGAGAAAATCTATTTCGAGTGCAGGAGGGTCAGAATCCAACAGCATCTGCAGTCCTTCTTTAGCCTCTAAATCAGATTTTTGCTCAGGTCCCTCAATTTTAGCCAGAAAATATCTAAAATCATAGAAAAATACACAAACTCATAGTGAAGTCCAGGAATGTGATTTTTGAATAAAAACTAGTAAAAACATAATAAAAACTAACTAAAATATACTAAAAACATACTAAAAACAATGCCAAAAAGCGTATAAATTATTCGCTCATCACTCCCACAGTCTTCTCAAGAATTCTTTTGAGTTCTTGATTAGAGACCTTGACTTGGCCACTTGTTTGAGGATGATAAGGGGTAAACACTTTATGTTTAACACCATATCTCAGAAGAAGTGTATCAAGCTATTTCTTGCAAAAGTGACTCCCACCATCACTGATTAAGGTTCGAGGAACACCAAACCGGCTGAAGATGTACTTCTTGAGAAAACTCATCACTATCTTAGTATCATTGGAGGTGAGAGGTGCAGCCTCAACCCATTTCGATACATAATCAACAGCCACCAAGATGTAATTATTTGAGTATGAGGAAGGGAATGGTCCCATGAAGTCTATGCCACAAACATCAAATAATTCCACCTCCAAAACAGGGTTCAGAGGCAATTCATTCTTTTTGGAAAGGTTTTCTACTTTTTGACAGGGATCACAATTCTTCACAAACTTCCTTGCATCCTTGAAGAGTGTGGGCCAGTAAAATTCACATTGAAGAACTTTGGTTGTTGTCCTTTCTTCACCAAAGTGCCCGCCATACTTGATGCGTGAGCATCTTTCCTATCTTTTCCTAGTGAATTTGCATTCGAATTTGTAAGTTTAATCAAGATTTAAATACTTTTTAGCCACTATGAATGCTACTTTTATTTGTGTATAATTCTATTTATTTTAGGTAGCATTCGGATGGATTTGAAGGAGTTTTGTAGAAGAATAGAAGAAAGTGAATGATGCTGTCAATCCTGACCTCCTTGCACTCCAACAGAAATAACTTGAGTTACAGAGGTCCAATTGACGTGATTCTAGTGGTATTGAAAAGCTAACTTTCATAGCTTTCCAACAATGTATAATAGTATACACTTCTTCTTCAACATACACGGCCATACTGGCGCCTAACTTGGCTTTTCCCAAGTTAGGCGCCGGAAGAAGAACTTGCACTTCAACTGCTTGCTGTCAGGGTAGCGCCTAACTTCAGAATCCTGAAGTTAGGCACCATGATCAAAGAGCCTTCCTTATATTTGAAGTTAGGCGCCAGTCCAATTGAACACCGTGGTTCCCATTCATCCATCAAGCAGTGGCACGATTGTTTTTTATTTAATTTTGATTAAAACTTTTATTTTATTTACAAATAGGAAAAAGATATTATTTAGTTTTAGAAAATATATTTTATATTAATTAGGATTAGATATAAAAGGGGAAAAGATTCAGCCCTTCAGGCTCTTCTCTTCTCTCTTACCTCATTCCGCACTTTACAGTTTTTAAGAATCCTTATTTTCTCTCTGAGCCATAAGCAACTAAACATCCACTGTTAAGGTTAGGAGCTCTGTTTATTGTATGAATTGATACTATTACTCTTTTATTTTAATTAATGTTTTGATTCCAATTTCAAGAATTTATTTTCGTTCTTCATCTTATGAATCTGGGTGGAATGGAAGTATGACCCTTATTCTAATTGAGTTCTTGTAAACCTTGGAAAAGCAATTTACCTGAGCAACAGCTTGAAAAAAATTCTCCTAAATTACTAATTATCTGGACTTAATGGGATACGTAACATATAATCCTCTTATATTTGGATAATTAGGGTTTCTGTGGCACATAAACTAGTTTTGAATTTAACCCTCTAATTGGAATCAAGTGACTAAGGAATTGGCAGTTGATAAAGGTTAGAGGAGACTCAAAAGGTCTAAGGAATTTGGGTTTAGTCACATATAGTTTGTCATGAATTGAATCTTGTATGATTAAAGTAGTTGGTAAGAAAAGTTAATCTGAAAAATAAACATCTTTGAAACCTTAACTGTTTTACTCATATATTTCACAACCCGTTTATGCTTGCTTTCTGATTTTCTGAATTTACTGTTTAATACAATTGAGATCCAAACACTCTTTTCTGCTTGTCTAACTAAGTAAATCATTCAATCATTGTTGCTTAGTCCATCAATCCTCGTGGGATCGACCCTCATTCACTTGAGGTACTACTTGGTATAACCCGGTGCACTTGCCGGTCAGCTTGTGGGTTATAAATTCCACACCAATACTTTGAAATGCACCTCCGGATTATACCATTTGAACACCGCTTGAATAGGTAAGGATCGTCCCGAAGAAAATACCGTGCATCATGATGCAGCTTTTTAATTTGTTGCTTGGTGAATTCCTTTGGTATTATCCTTCTAGCCTTGTAATTGGCCATATCAGCAAACCAGGGGGTCTTTTGAATAAAAAACAAGTGCTCATCAGGGAACTCTTCTTGAAGAGGAAATGGAATTTCTCGAGTTTGCACAGGTTTGATTCGAGAGAGGTGATCTATCACTTGATTTTCAGAACCCTTTCTATCCCTGATTTTGATGTCGAACTCTTGTAGGAGGAGCACCCACCTAATCAACCTTGGTTTAGAATCCTGCTTAGCCAAAAGATACTTAAGAGCAGAGTGATCTGTGTAAACAACTATCTTTGAACCAACTAAATAGGATCTAAACTTATCAAAGGCAAACACCACAACAAGTAGCTTCTTCTCGGTGGTTGTATAATTCCTTTGAGCATCATTGAGTACCTTGCTTGCATAATAGATAACATGCAAAAGCTTATCTTTTCTTTGACTCAAAACAGTCCCAATTGCAATATCACTTGCATCACACATTAATTCAAATGGTGATGTCCAATTAGGAAGAGCAATAATGGGCGCAGAGATAAGCTTGGCCTTGAGAGTTTCGATGGCATGCATGCATTCATTATCAAATCGGAAAGGAATATCAGCGACTAGAAGATTACTTAATGGCTTTGCTATTTTGGAAAAATCTTTAATGAATCTTCTATAGAAGCCTGCATGACCCAAGAAACTTCTAATGCCTTTTGCATTTACAGGGGGTGATAATTTCTTGATTACCTCTACTTTGGCCTTGTCAACTTCTGTGCCTTTGCTTGAGATGTGGTGCCCGAGAACTATACCCTCTATAACCATGAAACGACACTTTTCCTAATTTAAAACCAGGTTAGTGCCTTGGCATCTTCTCAAGACTAAAGCTAAATGTTGCAAGCACTCTTCAAAGGAATTGCCAAAAATAGAGAAATCATCCATAAAACCTTAATAAATTTTTCAATCATATTAGAAAAGATAGAAAGCATGCGCATTTGAAAAGTCGCAGGAGTATTGTACAAACTGAAAGGCATACGTCAGTAAGCAAATACTCCAAAGGGACATGTGAATGTCGTCTTCTCTTGTTCATGAGGATCTACAGCAATTTAGTTGTAGCCGGAGTATCCATGCAAGAAATAATAAAAAGCATGTCTGGCCAACCTCTCTAGCATCTGATCGATAACGGAAGTGGGAAGTGATCCTTCCTTGTGGCTGTGTTGAGCCTCCTATAATCGATGCACATCCTCCAACCAATTACGGTTCTTATGAGAATAAGCTCATTCTTGTCATTAGCCACCACTGTTACACCTCCTTTCTTGGGAACAACTTGTACCAGGCTCACCCAAGGACTATCAGAGATTGGGTATATAATGCCAGCTTCCTACAGCGTCATTACTTCCTTTTGCACTACCTCCTTCATAGTGGGATTTAACCTCCTTTGAGCTTGCACTACTGGTTTAGCCTCTTCTTCGAGCAAGATTTTGTGCATACACATTGCAGAACTTATTCCCTGAGGTTGCTAATAGTCCATCCAAGTGCTGTTTTGTGTTCCCTTAGCACCTCGATTAGTGTCTCTTCTTCGTGAGTATTCAGTGAAGAATTAATTATCATAGGACATGTTTCTGCCTCTCCAAGGAAAGTATATTTTAGAGAAGAAGGAAGGGGATTTAGTTCAAGCTTTGGTGGCCCCTCATCCTTTGAAGGAATATATGATGCTTCCTTGGGTGGTGGACACTCTTCGATCTCACCTACTTTGACTTCGACAGAAGATTCAAGCGACTCCTCATTGAGCCTGCCTTCTTCTAATATCTCTTGTACCAGAGGATCAATTATGTCAATTTTCATGAATATTCATAATCATTCGGGTGTTGTAAGGCTTGGAATACATTGAGCACAATTTGTTCATCATTCACCCGCAATGTTAATTCACCCTTTTGAATATCGATTAAGGCCTTCCCAGTAGCCAGGAAGGGTCTCCCCAATATGATAGAGGCATTGACATCTTCCTCCATGTCTAAGATCACAAAATCCGCAGAAAAAATGAAAGCTCCCACCTTCACTAGCAAGTTCTCCACAACACCTAATGGAAATTTAAGAGAACGGTCAACAAGTTGCAAAGAAGTTTTGGTGGGTTTTACCTCTTCGATTTGTAACTTGCGCATTAAGGATAATGGCATGAGATTGCTGCTAGCTCCAAGATCACACAAGGCTTGATCGACAGTCACTTCCCCAATAGTACAAAGAATTACAAAGCTTCCAGGATCTTTTAGCTTCTCAGGGAGGTTCGTTTGAATGACAACACTGCATTCTTTTGTAAGTACCACGGTTTCGTTCTCCCTCCAATTTATTTTCTTGGAAATCAACTCATTCATGAATTTTGCATATAAGGGCATTTGTTCAAGTGTTTCAGCAAAAGGAATGTTGATTTGTAACTTCTTGAATACCTCCAAGAACTTAGAGAATTGTTGATCTTTGGCCTCGTTTTGCAACCTTTGAGAGAAAGGAATTCTTGGCTTATATTTAGGTATTTTGATCTTCTCCTTTGGTGCATCTTTGGAAGCTAGAAATTGTTTCTGCTAGGTGGAGGAAATTACATGCTCCTATTGAGTTTGGTTGCTCTCTGCAGCTTCTTTGCTTGGCTTAGCAGTGGGAGCTTCTTCTTTCTCTTCTCCCAACACCTTTTCACTTCTCAAACTAATGGCTTTACATTCCTCCTTAGGATTCAGGACAGTGTCACTTGGGGAGTATTTGAGTAGATTTTGCCAATTGTTGAGCAATTTGTCCCACTCGTATATCCAGATTTCTCATCGAGGCTCCTTGATTCTTGAATTTGGTTCTTGTGTCCTCCATGAATGAGATAGTGGCTTGGGATAATTTTTCTAGGGCCAGTTCAAGGTTAAAAATCCTATGGGAGTCTTGAGTGGGTTGTGTGGGTGGTGGCTATTGGTTTGAATTGAAGGTGTTATGCTGAGGGTTGCAGTGGCTTAGTTGATGGTTGTTGTTGAAGTTATTGGGCCTTTGACTTTGATCTCTCCACCCAAAATTTGGATGGTTCCTCCATCCAGGATTGTATATTTTGGAGAAAGGATTATTTTGAGGTGGCCTAGAAGGATTGCCCATGTAATTCAGTTCCTCGAGAGAAGGTCAACCGTATTCCATGCCTTCACCTTGAGATAGTCCATCACTCATACCATAAGAATTCTCATGAAAGCTCACCACCGAGACTTGCATTCCACCACGGTGTTGAATAATTGCATTAATTGTTGGGACATGACTTTATTTTGAGCCAAAATGGTGTCTAAAACATCTAATTCCATACTTCTTTTCCTCATTAATCTCTCGGAGGAATAGAGATATTGATTGTTGGCTACCATATCAATCAATTCTAGTGCTTCATTGGTGGTTTTCTTCATATGCAAAGATCCTCTAGCCGAACTATCTAATGAAACCTGTGAAGCAGAGGTGATCCCATCATAGAATATCTGAAGTTGAACCCAGTCAGCAAAAATATCCAGAGGGCACTTTCTGAGCATCTCTTTGTACCTCTCCTAAGCTTCATAGAGGGATTCTCCTTCATGTTGTCTGAAGGTTTGAACGTCTGTTCTAAGCTCAGTCAACCTCTGAGGTGGGAAGAACTTTGACGAACTGATTTCTGCCAGTAAAGAATTTTATAAAAATAATCATGTTGTAGATATAGTTTCTAAACCAACAGAGAATCCTTTCGTACAAAAATTTGGTTGTCACAAATAACAAAACCCAATAAAATTTATAACCGAAGTATTTAAACCTCGGGTCATCTCTCAAGGAATTGCAGGGAGGTATGATTTATTATTGGTTATGGAAAAGGTAGAATTTTGTTTTGGGTTTTTAAGATAAGGAACAAGTAATTTAAATGACAAGAAAAATAAATTAATAATTATAAAATCTCTTGGCAAGGTATGAGAACTGGAAATCCTATCCTAGTTATCCTTATCAGGTGTGATGAGAATTGGATTTTGCTCCCACTTAGTTAACCCTTACTAAATAAAGGAAAGTCAAGTGGACTAATCAACTTGATTCCTCAAGTCCTAGTCAACTCTTATGGAAAGACTGGCTTTAGAGGGATCCAAATCAATCAGCAATACCAATTTCCAATCAACTGCTGAGTTTGATAACTCAAGTGTCACCAATTACTCAACCAAAGCCATACTCGAATGAAAATAATTTGGATTAATTAGAAGCATCAATAACATAAATTAAAGAAAGCAATCATAAATCTGAAATACCTCAATATGTATTAATTAAGAAATCAATTCTAACATGGAGTTCATAAACCAAATTGAAAAGATAAATAACAATTAAAGTAATAGAATAAATAAAAGTAGAAAATAAATTAAAGGAACATTGAACCTGTGATTGAAGAGAAGTAGCCTAATCATAATAGAAATCCTAAATCCTAATCCTAATCCTAATCCTAAATCCTAAGAGAGAGGAGAGAGCCTCTCTCTAAAAGCTACATCTAAACTTAAAATTATGAATTATGAAAGTTGCATGAATTGTTTGTTTTCCACACGTCCCTTTTTTTATTCCCCCATTCTCTGGCTTATATTCTGTGTTTTTGGCTTGGATTTGGGCCGAAAAAGGGCCCAGAAATCACTGGGGGCGACTTCTACAATTTTCTGCATGTGGCGTCCATCACGCATACGTGTGGGTCACGCGTACGCGTCATTTGCATTCTGCTCAAGGCACGCGTCCACATCGTCCACGCGTACGCGTCGCTACCATTTCGCGCTAGACACGCGTCTGCGTCGTTCATGCGTGCGCGTCGCTGCCTTTTCTTCAAAACTTCATTTTTGTGCTTTTCTTCCATTTTTGTATGTTTCCTTTCTGTCCTCTAAGCCATTCCTGCCCTATGAAGCTTGAAATTACTTAACACACAAATCACGGCATCGAATGGTAATAAAGGGTAATTAAAATTAATACTTTTAAAGCATAGAAAACATGTTTTCTAATATATCATAAAATAAGGAAGGAATTGTAAAATCATGCAATTCATATGAATAAGTGGATGAAGAATTGATAAAAACACTTAATTGAGCATAAGATGAATCATAAAATAGGGGTTTATCAACCTCCTCACACTTAAACAATAGCATGTCCTCATGCTAAATCCAAGAGAAAAGAATGAAGGTAGGATGGTGGAATCTTATGCAATGCAATCTATTCTAAATGCAAGCTACCTAAATGACTCATGCAATTCTAATTATTATCCACCTATATATAAAGCTTAAATGTGATTAAATTGACTCATATTTTCAAGGAATCATATATGTACATTTAAGGCCAAACCATATTAAAACACATTCACAATTGAGTTGGGTTAAAATATTTCACAAACTTGCAAGACAATTAACAATTAAATATGGATATGTGGAATTGAGCTATTGAACCCTCACTGGATTTGTGTTTACTCTCTAATCACTCAGTATTTGGGGTTAATCACTCTATTCTTTTCTATTCATGCTTTCTAAAATTTTGTTCTTCATCTAACCAATCAACAAATATATAATGTATACATACAAACATCATGAGGTCTTTTCAAGGTTGTAATGGGGCTAAGGTAAAGGTGAGGATATATATATAAGGCTAAGTGAGCTATAAATTGAATTCTTGATTAGTCTAAGATCTCACCTAACATATACATACTCTTTCATAATTTTGAAAATTTGCCTAGCTACCCAATTTTCCCACTTTTGTATTACATACTCATGTACCAATTTGATTTTTTATTTTTCTTCCATGTGCATTGATTCCCTTACTAACTTACTATTGGGGTGATTCTGTCCTCTTATTCATTTATATAATTAAAAAGGATTTTTTTTTTGAAACATAAACACAATATTTTCAATACACATGGTATTTTAATTATTTTGGTTTCACATGAGCATGCTCCCAAATTTCTGCTTATTTTATTAATTTAATCTTTTCCTATCAACCCATGTTCTCATAGTTTCCCCACACTTAGTGGATACACAATCTCTATCCTAAGCTAACCAAGGATTCAACTTGGGATTTTTAGTTTGTTTTTTCGCTTAAGGCTAGTGATGTGGTTATAGAACAAAAGGGGATTAAAAGGCTCAAGGGGACTAACAAGGGTGATGTAGGAGGTAGGCTTATTTGGGATAAATGAGTAAAAATTTAAATAATGGCCTCAATCATATGCAGGTATGTATCTACACTCTATATTTGGACATATAGATTGAAACAAAGTAAAGATTGCAAGCATAGAAAAGAAGTGTAAAACACACAGGAATGAAATTTATGGTTAAATATAACCATACAATTAAGCTCAAAAACTCACGAGTTGTGTGTTCTCTGGCTCAAAAACCATATATCAGTTATATATGTCATGCAAGTATAAATCAAGAGTTTCCATTATTCTCAATGTGAATCTTTGAATGGCTCTTATAAAAATAAGTATTTTCTTTGAAAAATATTGTCAATTAACCAACATTTATTGCTATATATATAATGTGTGTGGATTGTTGTGATTTTGTTATACTAAAGTTTCTAGTTTACTCTTTTATTTTCAATTAAACCAAATTATCGTATGCTAAAAGGGTAAACTAAACTAATTAATCCATATTTTCTATATCACAACTTAATAAGCTAAAAGTGCAAACTAAACTAAATATCTAAGATATATACAAACCAAAGTGTAAAATATAATAAAGTAGACAGAAATAGAGTAAAAGGAAAATGTGCGAGTGCTGAAAGATAAATAAGATAAAATAAAATAAAATACAGAAAATAAACAAAATAGGATAAAAAAAGAGTTTGAAAGTGGTTCACCAAAAAGATTCGCTAGAGATGGAGACCTCCCCACACTTAAATAATAGCATCGTCCTCGATGCTCGATCAAGCTGGGGGTGAGGAAGTGGTATCTCCGGAAGGATGTGCTGCTGGTGTCTCTGTGGTGGCCTGAGGGTCTGCAGTCGCTATGAGTGTCGGAGGATCCGCTTGCTGAAGCAGAGGCTCTGTCTGTAAAGGGACCTCTGGATCTGCTGGCTGTATCTGATGGGGCTCCTCATGACGTGGTGCAGCCTGCTCAGGTCCTGCCTGCTTAGCCTCTCTCTGTGCAGCCTTTTCATGATCGTCCGCCTCCGCATCAGATGGCTCAGATGGTGTGTCAGGCTCGGAGGGGATGTCACTGTCGGATCGGATCATCAACTTTAAGTGCTCATAGCGTCGCTTGTTGCGATGCTCCATACGATCCAGGCGTGCGAAGAGTCGGTACACGAGGTGATAAATGGGCTCTGAAGCAGGTGAGGGTGCAGTAGTGGTGGCTGGGGTAGTAGGTGCTGAAGGGGCAGCAGAAGATGTGGTTGCCTCAGCAGAGGTAGTGAGAAATGGAGGTCGGTAGCCCAAGGCCTGGAACTTCCTGCTGTGAGAGATAATCTTCTTGCAGTCTGCGGCGGTTGGCTTTTCATCAGCAATCTCCCAGGGCACCTCAGCTCGGCGGTCCAGCTGAGTAATCAAGTAAGGAAAGGGCATAGTGCCTCTAACATGGATCCTGGCCATGTAATACCGGATAAAGCGGAGAAGATATAGGTCCTTGCTCTCCATCACACACCAAATGAGGGTAATCATAGCAGCTGGCACCTCTGTCTCATGAGTGCTCGGCATCACGTAATTACTTAGAATCTGCTGCCAAAGCCGAGCCTCATCATTCAGATAGATAAGCTTAATTCCCTTTGGGGCCACTGTGGACTTGTTCATGACCCATGGGACAGTAGGATCAAGAGCTATGGTCCTCTTTACTGCGTCCCAGTCAAATCTCATGAATCTCATATCCTCTTCAGTCTTTTGGTAACCATCTGGTTGATCTGATTTAGGCTGGAGGTTGAGGATTTCTTCAATTGCTTCCTCTGTAACCAGAATCTGCTTGCCTCTGAGTTGCACTGCATCCAGGGACATTTTGAAGTAGTTGCAGTAGAATTCCCTAACCCAGGATGAGTTGACTTCAGTCAAGTTCCTCTCCAAGAAGAACCAGCCTCTCTGTTTAATTTGTTCTGAGGTGTATTGTTTGAGTTCTTCTGGAATTTTCAGGGTCTTTTCCAGGTATAAATTCCTGGAAGTTTGAAAGACTGGATACTTCAGCTCACAGTATCTGTTGACAAACTTTACTGGGTCAGTGGCAGGCACCAACTGATCAGCCTTTTCCTGCGGGGTAAAATTCTTTTCCCGCCAGGAATCGTCATGGAGGATATCCAAAATAGAGGTAGAGAATTCTCCTCTTTTCCTTTTGCCTGTGGTTGCCTTGCCCTTTCCTTTGCTTTTAGGGTCAGACATCCTAAAAGGCAGAAGTTCCAGGATACAGTTTAAGAACTAAAGCAGGAAAACAGGTAAGCAAATAGGAATTTTATCAATATAAGCATAGAGTGGCAAAAGAGAAATAAAGTGGCAATATAAGCATGAATTGAATTAAATAGATGTAAAATTTTGGATTGTATGCAAGTTAATAGTTGGAGAATAAAAATCACAATCCAAAATCTCTGATATGCAGAATTCTTGTTAATCAGGAAAAACAAGAAACATGCCTTGAAATGGTTTGAAGGTGGTTAGTTGAAAGCTAATAGAAAAGTTAGAAAGTTAAAGTAGTTAAGAGTTAAAAATAAAGTTAAAGTAAGTGGCATGTTGTTGTGGTTTCCAATTAACTAAAATTGCACAAACTTGAATAACAAGTAACTCACATTCAAGTAAATATTGCAGATTATTGATGATAATTCATATAAAAGAATTGCAAAATGAAAATGGAATAATCAATAATGCGATTTAATGAATAAGGGAATCAGAAAGAATAAGAAAGCTAGCCCGTGCATTCATGAAGTGTTTTGGTTGAAACTAATTAGTGCAAAACCTGAATTTACCAAAACTAATTCATGAATGGGAGTTGTGTGAAATAATTTGCTGAAAAAAATTGGGCAGCATTTCGGCTAAAAATTGAATATTCCCGGGTAATAAACAGCAGCAGAAACAGTTCATATGGTAATAAAGTAGTGCAGAAAAGAGTAGCAAATAGTAATTCACATGAATTCAGAATAAACAAACTCAATCTGCATTAAGGAATAGTAAAGAGCAGCATATGAACAGCATTATCATCACAGCAAATTCAAAATTGCGAAATAGATAAAACAATTAACAAGAACGGCGCAATTATCAGGCCTAATTCCACTAACCACATCCTAGCTACCTAACCACCTAAAATCCACTACGATCATGCATCTCTAACTATCCTAATTTTGAAAAAAAATGCAACTAACTAATTAACGGGAAAAAGAATCAGTGTTCAGCAGAACCTGGTGGGCAGAGGAAAAAAAATTGGGCTCAGATAGATGGTGGTGGTTGTGGTAGTAGTGCTGGGAGGCAGCACGGTGGCGATTTAGTGGAGGTAGTGTGGCACAACGGTTCGGTGAATAAAGGGGTTATGGGGGAAAAGAGAGCAAGGGGGCAAGGAGGGTGGGGGTTGTGGTGGCGTGGTGGCCAGTGGTTCGGTGAGGCGGCGCGGCGACAAGGGCGGTGATGGGGCGGGGGCAGTGGAGGGAGAAGGGGAGAAGGGAAGGAAGAGGAGAGAAGGAAGGGAAGGGAGGGGT